>NC_064271.1:37397500-37442500 GCF_003254725.2 Canis lupus dingo
CTCTGTTTGCCCATGCTAACGATGGCCGTGTCTATGCGTTGTCTCCTTCTAACACCAATGCCACTGAGGTCAGGTGCAAAGACGCCCTTCCCGGCAGAAGCGCCTTCCCTCTGGATGCCAACAGGAAGGACAAGAGCGACTCTGAGAACCGTCTATCAGAGTCAAGGAACATGATGCAGGAGATGGGATGGAGGACTGTATTCCCTGCTCCGGGACAGACCAAGGAGACTGAGGCACGGCACCCGAACCTCGGTGTGGGTCAGCCCTTCCCACTGCAGCCCGGCAATCGGTGGACCTGACAACCACGTGGGAGGACAAGCTGACAACCATCTCCTTCACTTCAGCAACCCAGAGGGCAGGTTCCTTGGTTTTTCTCCCATACACAGCACGCACCCAGAGCAGCACTTGCTATAAAGTAGGTGCTCAATGAACACCCATGAAATGACTCCATCAGTCTATACCTAATTTGACTCTGAAAGCCGGAAATACTACAACTGAGGAAACAATGGTTCTATTTCTCTACAATGCTTCCTGGCTGCTGGGGTTCCTCTGAAACTTTTTTTTTAATTTTTAAAAATTTAAAAAATTTTTCTCCCACCGCAGCAACTCTGAGTGCTTAGAAAAGGAGAGGAAACTCACAACTGGTGAGTCCCCTGCCGAGCTCTCAAGCTGCTTTGCAAGAGATGAGGAAAGCTGACGTGAGGCAACCTCTAAGATCTAAATTTTGAGATAAACATCATGAATCCAAGCACAGACAAGCCAGAGACAGAAACGCATGGGCATGGGACAGATGTTAGGAAACCGAGGAGGGGGAGTGCCCGTGGGGGCCCTTCCAGGAACCGGTGGGACCTCCGGAAGCCAACTTCACATGTGCCCAGTTCCTCTGACAAAACCATTCCTGACATGAAGTGCTCTACCAAGTGAGTTTACCATGGCGCCACCAATATATATAATTTTTTTTTTCATCTTCCTTGCTTTTTCATTATTTTCTTGCAAAACAAACTTTTGTCACTATTATGGTTACTCCAACTCAGCTGACTGGTATGTGGTTGTGTCACGATTAAGTAACACCTTTTCAAAGGCCCCGATGTATGTGGGTATTAAACATCTCCCTGCTGCGCTGCCTGCATTGGTTTTGCGTCCAGCATGCTGGTTGGATGGCCTAGGGCAGGCTCATAAACCCACCAAAAACACCCCAGTAGAGTATCAGTCCATCATCCTGGTGTGTATGGTTTTACAACGTCCAAGGTATGCAAAGGGATTTGTAGCCGTCAATCTAATTTTGAGAACAAATAAAGGGGCTCCTCCAGGCTTTCCAAGTGCTAGGAGCCTCCAAACTCCAGAACTCTGGATGGGAGGTGTTTTAAGTGGACATAGCTGAGGCAATTTAGAAACTTGGTTTATACGGTGATGTCATAAATAAAAATAGAATTAAAGTTAAATTTTCCTTCCTACTTTGACTTAAATTTATCCAGTTAAATATCTCAAGGGCTGTGTACCTCTGGATCTGAGGCCTCTACCATAACTTAGAAGCCCCCTTCTTCATCAAAATCAGTCCAATCTCATTGTGTATCGAATGGCCCCACGAAGCCATGAATAACGTGAGCCTGGCCCGTCCTTCAGAGGAGTGAGGTAGGGTGCTCGGCGCCCACGATGAAGTTTACTTCCCTGAGGTTTAGGCAGTTAGAATAATGCCAGCTGGATCCTGGAACTCGGCAAATAAGCAAAATTCCTAAATTATATCAGAAAATCCCAATTAGAGAACAGAGACCTGGATCGAAAACAATATTTTAAGGAAATTAAACATCTAATCTGAGTCAAGTGGCTTCTTTAGGAAATAGCCTGGTGTGAGTCTTATCCTGTTTCTGGCAGAGGCACAGCTTGGCAGACACAAGGGTGGTAACTGCCCAGCACTTCAGATTGAAATCAGATGTAGGCAAAACCTTCTCAATTTAAGCTGATTAAACACACAGACTAAACCAGGTAATTACAAATGCATGTGCTGGGGGGTGGAAAGAAGGGACGGAACGGGGAACTTCTTTATTTTTTAAAGTGTTTTCAAAGATGGGAACAATTTTATAAATAAAAAAGTGGAATTAGGCCAAATAGCGAAACAGATGTTTTGGATCATGAAGCTGTTGGGAATTGAGCTTTCTTGCCTAGCTCCACCGGGTTCTGACCCAGGATTCAAGAGCTCTGGCTCACTTCACCTCTAGTCCCAGTCCCAAGTTGTTCGATTCCACTCATTTACCACCCACCCCCGGGGAAAAAACCACCTTCAGCTGTAGGAAAGTACAACAAAGAGCAATTCAAATGAGCTGGGGCCGGGGGGATGCTACAGATTTTTACCGCTCTTCACACTGCACTGCAATGAATGTGCAGGGGAACTTTGGCGCAAGTGGTCCATTAACAAAAGGAAACCCCTCCAAAGTGCATATTCCTTTTTAAAAGCTCATTAGAAAACAGACAAAGCAATCTCTATTAATACATTTCTCTGGGGTGGCTCTGCTGAATTTCCTGTTGGCTCCTCCGTACTGACAAGACTGAGGCCTGACCGGGGACACTCAGCCTCTCAACAGTCACACTTCTGGGCGCAGTGGGATGTGCAGAGTCTCGTGAGAACCCTAACTTGGACCGTTTGAAATTTCTAAGCTTTCTGCTGTTCACAAAGGTGGAAAGTGCAAATTGTGTGTCATACCCAGGGGTGTATCAGCGATAGTTTGATCTAACTTTACAGTGTTCAATTTACGCTTTTTATAGTCAGCCTAGTATTTCCTGATAGTTGTTCGTTGGTTTCTTTCATTTCCTCCTTCCATTCCTCTTTCTTTTCTTTTTTCTTTTCTTTTCTTTCATCCATCCATCCATCCATCCTATAACCGAGCTTCCCTCTCAGTCCTCTAAAGAACGCTGCTCGGTTTAGCGCCGCCTGTAGCCCAGGGCATGATCCTGGAGACCCGGGATCGAGTCCCACATCGGGCTCCCTGCATGGAGCCTGCTTCTCCCTCTGCCTGTGTCTCTGCCTCTCTCTCTCTCTCTCTCTCTCATGAATAAATAAATAAAAAAAAAATTTAAAAAAAAAAAATAAAAAAAATAAAGAACGCTGCTGGCAACTGA
Organism: Canis lupus dingo; assembly: GCF_003254725.2. Lineage (NCBI taxonomy): Eukaryota > Metazoa > Chordata > Mammalia > Carnivora > Canidae > Canis > Canis lupus. Next base: position 37,400,615 of record NC_064271.1, read on the forward strand.
ATTGCCGTTAACCTGTAAGAGCCTCAAGAATACCCTATCGTAGCAAATTTCATTCTCAACATTTGTGGCACTTTATAGTCTTCCCTTACTTGTGCTATGATTATTCCCTTTTTGGCATAGAGGGTATTTTCCCCTGATCTGAGAAATGGGAGTCAGCCATTGACCAAAGTTAAGCTGTGACTCAGATGAAGAATATGAGGCTGGATACAACCCTCCCTTTTGCTAAATGTGCTAATACTACAGCTAAGAAAGGAAAATGAGGAACCAAAGCTTTGGAATGCCAAAGCCATGAGTCAAAGATCGCTGCTACTTGGTTTCCTGCTGGCAATTCTCTTCATCCTTAAGAACAAAATTGTTCCCTTTTTCCTATCTTAGAGACTATGAGAATGGTCTTTTGTAGCCCTACCTGGAAAATAATATCCTTTCTGGTTCTTACTGTTGGAAATTTCCTTTTCCAAGAAACAAACCATTTTCTCCTGATTACGTTTCTTCAGGTCTACATGCACCTACAATTCGCCAGAAAACTTCTTGCATGCGCATGATGCTCAATGAATACAGCAGAATGATCATGATGAAAATTCCCAAGATGTAAAGAACTCTACGACACATGGCCTTAAATTCCCGGTACGATCACATCTTACACTGGCATTGAGCTGCACAGAGTTGAAAACCACTTTCAAAATGCATTTCGCAGCTTAGGACACTGAGGTCCAAAGAATGAGTAACTTTTACAATAAATGAATTGCCTCAAATCACACAGCTAGAGAACCACACGGCCAGGGTTTGATTCACCCAGGCCTTTGGGCTGCACTCTGTGCACTTCAGATACTGCTTCGAGCCTATTTCAGCAGGAATGAGGTTACAAGGGTGCTGCACCCCTGAAAGCAGACCGAGGTCAGCGCGGGAAGCTGGAGTGCTGCACACAAGGCACCACGGGGTGCAGTGGACACGGCTTCTATTTGGAGCGGCTTCGGTCAGCCTGCCTCGGGTTTCACTTCATCCACATCACGTAGCGGCCTGAGAGCCACGGGCCAGGGTACTGAAGCCCTTGGAGCCGCAGTGCCTGTGGCACAGAAGCGCACGAGGCACTTCGGGATGGAGCTCGGGCCAGGCACAGGGCCTGGTGGGCAGAGGTCCTGAGGAGGATGGCACCACGTAACCCCTCCTGGCCTTGGCCGGAAGAAAGCAAGATCCTCTCCATCTTTGCAGGGCATGATCTTTAGAATCAGAAAGCCTGCGGCCCCTGAGGAGGACAGCACCATGTAACCCCTCCTGGCCTTGGCAGGAAGAAAGCAAGATCCTCTCCATCCTTGCAGGTCCAGGCCACCCCCGACAGGCAGTGACAGCTGCAGAGAAAACACAGTGGTTCCTTTCCCCTGTACTTCTTCTGTGCCCTCACGGTCCTCAGGTCATCTACGGATTTGCCTCGACTGACCATCTCCCCCTGCCTCCTCTCTCCATCCCCCTTGTCCAAATGGCCTCTTAACTTTTGGCTTGAGATGTTCCAATTCTGTTTCTGACGCTGCCACCTCCCTCCCCCCCACCCCCCCATTTGTCCATTTCCCTCTAAGTCCCTGGCAAGAGCGGGAAGCTGGCATAAAGAGAACCTTCTCCTTCCCACACTCTCCCTCATCAGCCCTCATGGTTGCAAGTCTCGGCTGCAAGAAAATGACACTCCAACCTGTTTCTCCAACCCTTGTTTCATTCCTGAGCTACTTTCAACGGTTGGTTCTGGAACTGCAGCCAGCAGGATGCTCCTGTCTCCTGGGTCAGCATTCCCCAAACCCAGCCCTCTGGTGTGCTTCATTCAGCCGCTGGCAACACTCACATTCGGGCCTTCATCATCTCGTTCGAGACTCCCGTCTTTGGCCCCGGCAAAGAGTTGGTGCCAAGCCCCGCATATCTCGCCGCCACAATCTCTCTTCCCAATTTCCCAAGCTCATGGTGACCACACAAGTTCCTTCCTTGCCCTCCCTTGTAGAATAGCTTCTTACCTGGCTTTCCACTTCTCTCTCCTACATAGATCCATTGCCCTCTCAGAAGGGGACTTGGTTATAAAACACTCTTACTCATCTGCATCTCTCAACAACCTTACGAGTTGAGTCACATGAACCTTACTCTACTGTTACAGACAGGGAAAAAACCAAAGCTCCAAGAGGTGTGTCACTCTAGTTCATTCCAGGTCCAGGCCTCCATCCACTATGCAGTGAGTATCTCTGGATGCAAAGAGCTGACCTTCTAATGAGACAGCAACAACAAAATCGTATTGTAACCTAGAACATCACAGCTGATGGTCTGAGTGCTCCAAATTGTTGTGGGGATCGATGGGTCTGAGGGGATCATGGGGTGCCTATAGGAACCAGAATGTTGAGACTCTGGGGCCGTAACTGTGTGGTAACTAATTCTACAGGGTCCGCTCAGGTGGAGTTTCTATGGTTTGGGACATACTGCAGAGTCCGTTGGGGGTGGTTCCATTAATTCTAGGAGTAAAGAAGATAAACTTCAGAGTGGCTCGCCCACACGGTCAGGTCTGGAAATATAAAGTTTAAAGGTTTGATCAGTGTTTCTCTTCAAGTGCAACAGAACTGTCCAACTCTAATATAAACTGTGCAGTTCTTCACCTATATAGGAATGACAAATAATGGCCATTTTAACCTTAGGGGGGATATCAGTTTGGTGGCTTAAAATACAAAGCTATTAAAATAGAATTATTTACTCTTCATTCTATGTCTACTTCCAGTCATTCGCTTCAATCCCCCAAGCTGGAACAGATCATGGATCTCAAAGAAGAATCATAGCAGGTTCTCTGGAAACGGATCCAATCTGCCCATGTTCGTCAGAAAAAAAAAAAAAATACATGTATGGAAACCAAGCATTAATATGAAAAATTTTTTTTAAAAGTTTACGGTGGCCAGATGTGGCAAATATCTTTTTTTTATTTTATTTTACGCTAATGCTGGCAGTATATTCTAGGTGCGATAAGTTAATACACTATAAAACAGAGGGAGAGAGAGAGAAAGCACAGAAAATATATTTTTAAAATATTTTATTTATTTGAGAGAGTGTGAGCATGAGCTGAGGGAGGGGCAGAAGGCGAGGGAGAACAGACTGCCCCCTGCCCGATGATGGGGGCCGGATATTCCCAGGTCCCGAGACCATGACCTGAGCCAAAGGAAGACACTTAACCGGACTGAGCCCCCCCTCCAGGAGCCCCCAGAAAGCATTATATTGCTTGGATGTCCGCCCCACACCCAGCCTCATTCTACTAAACTAATAATTATGAAATTAGAGAACTAGGTAGGAATAATCTGAAGGAAGTCCAATGAAGAAACAGATACACTAATAGGCAATCGGAGTGGGGGAGGGGAGAAATTCCCCTACTGCCATGTGACTCTTCAGAAGGCAGCCTGAGAAACAGGCCATCTGGGCTGAGGCCCTGAGCAAAGGCTCCACCTCCCAAGACTCAGCTTTTCTGGGCTGCAAGATGAGGACAAGAGCAGCGTCTACACTACCTGGACTCACAGAGGAGTAAATGTGCTAGAGCACAGGAAATACATGCTGCAGCTTCTGTGACACCTGGTACAGAGTGAAACACTCACCATCGGTCCGCCTGTCTCTCCTCAGGCCAAACCAAACTCCTGCCACCCTCAATAACCATGCTGACAGCGGGCTTGGGCATGGGCAGCCTGGTGGGTAGGACTGGCCCGCCCTGGCCAAAGCACCCCCTGCTACTCTGAGAAGAGTCCCCATCTGGATGATAAATCACGTGCACCCCCCCCCCGCCAAAAAAAATACTTGTGTCTATTCATTCATTCCTGATTCTACACTTTCCTCTTGCTCTTCTCCCTCGTTCAGTATTTTCAACTCTTGTTGCCTCCTAGAATTTCTCCATTCTTCACAGCCTACTCTTCAGAACCACTGGTTTTCCTAAGCAGAATGGGCATTAGATACACCTGCCATATGTGAAATCATAGGAGTATTCACGGGCATCAGCTCAGAAGAATCTCAGTCTAGAGATGGGGTCTTCTGATGCTGAAGCTCAGATTCCTTCTCGAAGTCCCTATGAAGGGGAGAATAATGTTTTTCTAAATTTATATCATCTACATATGTCTTTCTATAGATTCAGATTATCTAGACCATGAGATCTAGCTTAGAGATGTGTCTATAATAGGAGGCGGCTTCGAACTGAGGGAGAAAAGGGAGAAAAAAAGATTTATTTCAGCCAGAAAAGTTTAGTGTATTCTGTGATGGGGGACTGTGGAAATATGAGCAGATAATGATGCCTTGCATTACAGCTCTCAAAACATCTGAATTAAACTGTGGGCGTAAAAAAAAACCTGCTAAACATTATGTGTCCAAAAAAAAAAAAAAAAAAAAAAAAACAGAAAAATTCTACTAAACCACCCCGTGAGGTAAGGAAGCAACATCGCATTCCTAAGAAAAAATGAAGGCTGGCAGGAGTGAGAGGATTCGCTCCAGGATGCCAGATACAGTAACTGAGCTGGAGCTAGAATGCAGGTCCTCCCTTTGGATTCTCTCTGCCCCATGCACCTGTCTCTGAGCTTTGCTAGCAAAAGATGACCATCGAATCGCCCAAACACAGCCTTTAAGTGGTGTGACCACATAATTTATTATACAAACCAAGAACACTTGAGAATAAGAGAGACCACTTAGTAATTACATGGGACAACAGGGGGAAGCCAGGATTGGGTCCTTCAAACTGGGAGGCATGGTCGCCCTGCACCCCACTTTTATGTACTTCTATCCTGATTTTCACATTAAAAAGCACAAACTGTGTCAGACTTTGGGCTATTTACCCCTTCCGACTCACAGGGGCCCTCTGTCTAGCTGGATTCAGAAACTGATCTGTGTTTCTTAAAATGTTTTAACTTGTGTTGTTTATGCACAAAAAATGAAGGTGACCTCTTCTACCCACCCCCCCACCCTTCTATCACCACCACTACCACCCACCCCTTCAACTGAAGGAAAAACACACACCCTGGGAAGATCCAAGCCAGCAAATTTCTGAAGATGTTTTCAAGTAAGATCACCTGATGTCTGCATCCCAAACTCCTCTTCTGGCCTTCTTCTTCCTTGACAGCCAACGAGTCATGAAATCCTGCCCATTTTCTCTCATGGGTTCCCAGCCAACATACACAATCTCCTCCACCCCCAGCGCCACTATCCACCGTCTTCATCCCCATCGGTCTCCTGAAACAGATTGCTCCTTCCTTTTAGTTTCCTCCGATCTCTCCCTGCACTGCAGCCCGAGTGATCCTTCCAATCCACTCACCAGCCACAGAGCCCTCCTGTTCTCAAAGCTTCTTTTCCCACCTCTTCTCTTCTTCCTGCACAGAGGCAATGACATGCCTCCCCTGCCCCCCCACCCGAGGAAACAGTGATGAAGCAATGGGGGTGGAGGGAGATGGAGAGAAGGTGCTGACCAGTTCTCGATTATTCTTTACTATAAGATGAAATGAAACGTAATTTCTGGAAGCCCTCACACAAAACCTGTTAAGACTCTTCTACTTTAGCGATCTGCCTCCTCACATGAATGCAGAGCTACCTTCAGTGCCTAGCACGGACCCTGATGTGGAATAAAAGCTCAAAACTTTGTTATGGAAATAATAAATGAATGCATGGATGTGAGTAATTTAGAGTTACATGTATTGAATAACCAATTGCCCTGGGCAGGTCACAAACATAACTTTTTTTTTTTTTTTTTTTAATGAATGCCCATTAATTTCTTAGTAGAGTTTTTTAAATCAATGGTTCCTACATTTAATGAGAATATGTCTTTTTTTTTTTTTTTAAACCAATTACCATGGCAGACAGACTTCATGTGTATTCTTCTGAGGAAAACAAAGAACAATTCATCAAATTTCTAAAGCACAACACTATGTGTATCTTATTTGGGGTCAGTGGCTAAAATTTAAGAAAACCTCCTGAAACAGAAGGGAGTTCTGAGAAGCACCTGGACTCTCTTTGCAAATCAGCTGGGCCAAGCAGTGCTGGCCCATGAGAGGCCTGCTCTGGGGCCAACCAGTGAAGGCTGGAATAGGGGGCTATACCCTAGCCCAAGGAAGCCAAAGTTGTTCTGGCTCTGTCCCGGAGGGGTCCAGGGAGCTTTCCAGACTTGAGGTGACTTGCAAGCATCACTGCAGGGGTGGCTTTTATCAGGTCATTTCTATGAAAAGGTATATTTTCCTCAGGGAGAGGCAAGAAAAAGAATACGTTGGATTCAAAGTTTTGTCCCCACTCCTAAATTAAAAGTAAAGCATTCCCGGGGTGGGGGGGGGGGGGGGGAGAATAACAAGTATTTACCTGTGACTTTGGGCAAAAGAGAGGGCTGACTAAAATGACCACTAGGCGCTCAGACTATTCACAGACATCATCACTCCTCAGGAGAAGTAGCAACATTAATTTCAGGCTAATGGATTAACTTCTCTGTCGAGTCCTCAGTCAAACCACTTTTATCGTATGTCTGTGTAGACTTCTGTTCAAGTCTAGAGAAGTCTCAGCTTCATTCCAGGGAAATCTCTCCTCCACGTTTTGCTCTCCTATTCTCAGGGAAATGTTCACGTTGCTTTAGAAGAAAAGAAACTCAATTCCTGGAGGGATGAAGCCCCCTACCCTGACTCTTAAGTCTTAAAAAAGGTACTGCCGTTTAAAGAGAAGGAAAGTAAGACATCAGACTTAAGTTGCCTTTCAGATTATCTGCATCCAAAAATGACCTTAACGATCCTTATTTCTATAATGCTAAATACTCATGTCAAGATCATATTTTTTTTTTTTTCTGGGTAGATTTTAGGAATAAAGGTACAAATCTTTTAGCTGCTGAAGGAATAGAGCATGCTACTTGCCAAATACAGAGTCTTGTTCTTAATTTCTTCCGAAAATTCATCTTTCGAATTCAGTGGCCTACAAAATACTCTTAACCATACATAACAGCCCTAAAGTGTTCTGGGGTAAGTGATAATGTTTTAGTGAAGGCAACTACTGTGCTTCACGGTATTACTAACTCAAATGGAGCGGGACAAATTCTCTCCAAAGGATATTAATAGAAATTTAAAAAAAAAACAAACCCAAAACAAGGTCCTTAAATATCTTAGCCACAAGATGCCAATAAAATTGAATTTATGTCTAGCTTAATTCGACAATGGAAAAGTCAGCAGTTAAAGAGTAGATAAACTTCCCTTTGTCCCTCTTTTCCTCAGAAACTTTCAAATGTTGAAAATCAATTCCTTTTGTCCCCATGTTATTCATCTGCTACACATTAAATAGAAACTCTGGGCATCGAGTGATTCCCGCAGGGTCTTTCATCTACAGAGAAGCCTGGTCCAAATTAAATTCTGACTCTCCCTCACAAATTATAGATATGTGTTGTAGTAGGCCCTGGATTTATCAGTTGACGCCCTTGCTGGCTGAGCTCGGTGTGACCGGCGCACCACCGTCCTTTATCTGAAGCCACCGAGGGGTGGGAGAGAATCGTGGTGTCGCATTAATTAATGCGGAGCATTTTAAAAAGCATTGTTAGGTCCCATGTTTTCATTCCTTCCCAGATGCTTGAGCCCCGTGGGCTACGTGCGTGTGTTTTCATATACTCAAGTTAATGCCAGACGCTGCTACCTGGGGCCGCGATGTGAGGCTAGGAGATGGGCGGCCCAGTGGTTATACAGACAAGGTGGAGAACATGCCTGTGTCAGAGCATCCCTCACAAACGTCAAACTGCCAAACGACAGGCCCAACCCGCGTGGGGGGCGGGGAGGGGGGCTGGAGAGCACGCAGGCGCGGACGGCTCCGTGAAACCCCCAACTCCCGGGGGAGCCGACTTTCGAGTGGCTCGACGGCGCTAGGAGGTTGTAAGAACCTCTCTTCATTCTGCGATCCGCCACGTACACAAACCACCTCTCTTGACAGAGCTTCTGTTTCAGGTCTTGAATAGACAACACCTGACTGAGCCCTTTATGGGTTCCGCATGCACTGCCCCCCCCAGCACCCCCCTCCACCCCTCCACCCCCCGCAAAGACTAGTGGCCCTTCAGTCAGACACCCGTTTTGACTGATGACCTCCCGGCCTCCAAAGCGAGCCGTGGCGTTCGAGGGACGGCCGGCCTGCCCTGGGAGCCCCCCTCCGGCACCTCACCTCGCTCGAATCCTCCTGCTGGTTGATGACGGCCAGCGCATCCTCCGCCGCCTGCCGCTTGGCCTCGGCCACCGTGCGCTCCATCTTGGCGCGCTCGGTGGTGATCATGTCGTGGGCCTTCCGCTCGGCCTCGGACACGGCCTTCTGCAGCTCGGTCATCGCCTGGCGCTTCACCTCGTTGACCGCCTCCTCTGCGCGCCAGCCGGACCGCACGGGACAAGAAAACACGCCCCCATTAGCGCAGACCCTTGGCCCCTGAGGGCGGCCCCACAGAACTCTAGGGAACCGGTGTGACTCACAGCCCAATCAAGGGCCCTTCTCGTGGCTCTCTAAAAAGCCAGCAGCTTTCTGAGATTCATTTCAGAAAACAAAGGGTGAGCTTTTTATTATTTTTTTTTCCTTTAACTTACATGTCGGGGAATAGCTTTTTAAACTACTGTAGCATCACTACAACTTTTCTACCAAACTAGGGTCTCCAGAAAAGATTATGAGACCCGACTCAAGTAGATGAAGGACAAAAGCCACCACAAGAAACCTGCCTGGATAATTCAGACACGTTAAGGAGGTGGTTTGCCACAGAGCTATAGGTTACTGTGCACACAGGGAGGGCATGAGTCGAGCTTTCAGAAACAAAGACGAGGGGAATGGATTTTACACATACACATATGTAAGTGCTAACGATCATTTTGCTGGTGAAACAGCACAAGAGTGAAAGGTAATTACTATGGCAATCGTGTCAATGTAGACCGCTAACGGAAATCTGGGACGAAACAGATGATCTGGCTCTTCTTTTTCCTAAGTCATCTCCAGAGTCATGCGGAAATATGCTCTTACAGGGTATATGCCCTAAGCATTAGGGTTCTTTAAAGATAATTTTCTCATTTTCAGTTGTTGCCCAACTACTCAATCAAATAATACACAGCTTCGCATAACCCAACTGTTGCACGAGACAAACGTAATTGAATCGTACCAGAGGCCAAAACAATCAGGCCTGCCTACAAACCTGCAAGGTGTCAAATTAGCTCTTTATTTTTGGCTGTGGGAAGGGTGCAGAGATTTGACTAATGTACAATATGAGATTGACAACTAAAACAAGTAATTTCCATTTAAAAAAATTAACTGTTCTAATTAACAAGGGAAAATATCCTCCCCCTAAATTAGTTTATCTAATTTTCATCTTTATTCAAAGCAAAATGACAATGATTAATTGAAAATTTAATAAGCAGTAATTATTAACTTGGCAAACCTAGTACCAATTAACACTCTATTAAAACTAATTATGACATGTTTCATTCAAGTGTTTGCACTTAATTGTTTCACCCACTTAAAAAGCACCTTAATTAAATGTTCTGTTTAATTAAAAACATAGATTCCTAATAAAAAAATGTTTTACTGTAGATTAAAAATGTAAGAGATGCAAATACTCCTATGGTTCCTTAAATGTCTATGGTTTATTTCACACTTCTATAGCCCAGGCCTTGAGGATCATCAAAAGCCCTCCGCTAGTAATTAGCTAGCATGAATTTTGTAGCCTCTGTCACTTTAGCCACATTATTTCTGAAGTTCTTTCATTTGTAATCACTGTCTGCTAGGTTTTATGAGCTAAAATATAAGGGAAAGATCCAGACTGGAAATATTAACTAAAATATGTTAAGCCTTTGTTGGTTGCTTTAAGATATGCCATTTAAAATCTGGATAGAAACAGAGTACTGCACAGAGCTTGCAGCTCTTTCTTCACCAGGAGGTGAAAAGATGCCTTTATTACCCTATCATAAACGACCTGGGGCACCAGGGAAGTACTGCCCTTCTAACTAGACAGCCAGGGTCTAATTTAGTTTGAATATTCAAGGTGAATTAAAATTCTATCTAAGTGGTAATACAGGACAATAATTTTTGCTTACGATCAAAGCTGTAGCTTGACTAATTGTGTATGCAAATCAGGCAATTTATATTTAAATTATGCATTCCTATTCTAATCCCACAGGCATATACAGATCAGCAAAGAGAGTTGGTAGGACATTTGCAAGGTGCTTGAATATTTATTACCAACTGCAAACATTCACCGATCGTTTGAAAAAGAAATATACTGAAGAAAACACTCGGTTGTGATTTCAAACCATCTTTATGTTAGATTTTTTCCCTCAATTTTATGAAGACGTTTCATACCTGTATGGTGTGTTCTGTTACTTTTTCTGTTGCTTTTAAAAATACTAATTATAGGGGAAAACTGATGCAGCCTCCAACATTTGTTAGGATCCAAAATATGTAAAACTGTGTATTGTTACACTATTACATTGTTAGACTCAATAGCGCAACATGTAGAATTTGCATGGGGTCTGTGGGTTACAAACTGTTCATGTCCTGATTTTGGTACTTGTAGTTATATAAGAGAATGTCCTTGTGCTTTGGAAACACACACTAAAATGTTTAGGGTAAAAGGGCATCACATCTGCAACTTACTCTCAAGTGGTTGGGGAAAAACATGCCTAACAGAGAAAAAAAGGGAGGGAAGGAAAGAGGAAAAGAAAGATATTAAAGCAAGGGAATTTTTTTATATACCCTTTTTTTTTGGTACCTTTTCTGCAAGTCTGAAATCATCTCAACATACAACGGTGCTAAATATTATACAATATACTTTCATGCACAGGACATACTTTTTGCAATTATAGTTTTCTGTGACAAAGGCTGCACTGGTTATATACTACACTGAATTTTGAGAGCTCTACTCCTTTGATATTTTTCAAACGCTTTAAACTTTCTTTTATTTACTTATCTTTGCCACAAAGGTAATGTATAATACTTTGATTGCAAAGACACACTTTATAGGTTTTCTTCTAAAAAAAAAATTTGCTCATAGCAAATTTTAGAATCTTGGGGGGAAAAAAAAGCTTTCAAATTGTAACAAGCTGAGTGCAGATGTCACATTCTGCCCTTGGTGTTTTCATCACGCTGGATGCCTTGACACTGTAAACACTAGAAACGCTTTTTAAGAAGCCTATAAAGATAAATATTATAAGCAGTTATTCAAGATTTCCAGATGAAACTGTCACCTGTACTTTGGGGATTTAATACACTCCTTAATATTAGCATCCATCCATAGAAAACCATCCCCAAACTGTTTTTGTGCAGCAGATTGGGATACCACTGTGAGAACAACAGAAATTTAACCAACCCCACTTCCAAGTCGTATTTTAGATTGAAGACCTAGGATAGAATATAGGCACATCTAAAAAAAAAATTTCCAGGCATTTGTGTGAGAAGGTTTAACCCTTCTTAGAGAGCACAGATACAACAGGAGCAAATGTTGCTCTTTTTCTACTGTACAACCCCCACCATGTCAAGTATTCCCAGAATTAGTTTCAGGAACCCGCAAAAACAGGGAAGAAAAATAATAGTGGACTCAATAGAATTACAACATGTCAAATTTTTAAAGAACCTGATTAAGTGGAAAATATATAGTGCAGTTTTGAATCTGCTTCCAATTGCTTACCACTTATGGTAGGACTTCCTTTGTGCCTAGCTATTCAAGTTGACTTTCCAACAAAGGTGGTATATTCAGAAAAATCTGCTCGCACTTAATAGCAGTCAAACAAAGACTTGAGCAGATAATAGCACGGAAAAGGAATTTGGATTACACAAGACTTTACTGTCACTTTTTTCTTTATGAACTATCATGGATTTAACTTAAATACACATAAATAAGGGAAAGGCAGAGGAAAGACTCTCTCCCTCAACATAAAATGCCATCCCTTCTGCTGTCCAAAAGGGCAATTCTTTGTGTCTCTTCTTGGAGTAAGTTGCAATGACAGCTTAAGAATGGGGAAGAAAAAGTGGTCAGAAAGCAGATAGAGCAATTCTTTTTCCAAATAAGTGACACTCAGCACATTTTAACAGCTTGGGAGTAGCCCATGGCCCATGAAGAAATCTCCTTAGAGGTGATACTGTAAATCTGGTAAGACTATGCAGCTGAGCAACCTATATCACCTTTAAGCTGAATAATCTATCTGATTTGTATATTGGACATGCAAGAGAACCCTCGGGTTCTCTGGCCAAGCTAGTAGGCCTAGCATACTATTGGATTCAGAAATTCCTTATCACTCTTACAAAACCAGGTATTTATTAGAAAATCTTTAAAAACACTTGGCTAAGAGCCAAATGGTCAGAGCATCAGCCAAGCTGCAAAGAACTACAGACATGGCTGGGTCAAATCACAACCCAAAGAGACCCTTTTCCCTTCGCTATTTCATTTTCATTAGGGTTAGAGCCTTACACTCATTTGACCCTTTGCAGAAACAGCATTTTCCAGTTTCTCAAGTCAAACTATTTTAATAGTTGGAGTTACAGCAGCTCAAAGCCACAGTTTGTGTCTGTTATGTCGACTTGAACTCCTGAAACAGGTTTTACGCTTTCTCTCCTGAGTCAGCTTTTGCAAGGCTTTAGCTCCACTTTTTAAGTGTTGGTATTCCACCAAGATCCTGCCAGATCTGAACTTTCTGAAGTCAGTGTGTCACCAAGAACTTTAAATCAGCCTGAAAATGCAGAGCAGTATCTCTTAACGAAAATCTGATAATGTACGCGGAAGGGAACTTTGTCATTTCACTTAGGAAATAATTTCGCTCGGGCCACTGAATATTAATTAGCAGAGAAGATCAATTTTAAATTGTAATCGTAATCATAAAATCTCAGAGTGCCTCAACAAGACAACTAGTTTTGCTGGGATTTTTAAACTTCAGAGACATGTCAATTATATCTGAATTTTTTAAAATCAGGAGCAAAGACTGATGTACGCAATGTAATTTCTAAGGCATTAGATCTTTGTTTTGTTTTTTTTTTTTCATTAAGAATAAACTGCATGCAAGCTGAGACCTCTTATGCCAGCTTTCAGCCTGAAACCATGTTACCACCTGAGAAACAGGGGTTTAAAACAGAAATACTGCCAGACGGTCAATTACGTGGCACTAGCAGATGCTACTAAAATAAAAACTATTCCGTGTTCTAATCAGGCCTGGTTGAAGAATATTAATTAGACTTTAAAATTTGGGTTTGTGGTGGGGGGCTGTTTTGTTTTTGTTGTTGTTAGCAGTAAAGGCCCTCCTTGTCGCTCCTCACATCGCTGCATGAACAACTGTGCACAGCTGCCAGAACACTAGACTCGTGTTTTTCAACAGTTCTTACCAGCTTTCTTCCAGATCTCCTCTGGCACGTATCCAGAAGCAGGCCTGTGAAGGAATTCCCGATGCGCATCTAGGAAAAGGATGCAAAGCGGGTGGGGAGAAGAAGAAAGCACCATAAGCATGTTATGTCATTACACAGAATAGAAGCAAGCAATGCCCGGTCTCTTGGCTGCTCTACAAAAACGTAATTTTAAAAGGCTGAGCATTCCGCTTCTAGAAAATAAACACAAATAGCAAGGCCAGTCGTCAGAACTCAAGGAAAACAGAAGGTCATCGGTCTAAATGCCTTGTATGCTCAAAATTAAACAACTTCAATGATTGCATTATACAATATGATGTCTGGGAGCGCTGCTCCCAACACTCTCTCATTGTGGGAGCTTCTATAGGCATACTTGATTGTGTTAAAGAAAATAAATTGTATTTGGTAGTTTTCTTTTCAAGAGTCAAATTGGTAGTCAAAAAAGCCAATCTTAAGCTAATATAATTTTCACATAGCTCTGATTTCCACCACCTTTCAATAAATAGCGAGTCTTACCCTCCATGGCTAACCAGTTCTTACACTTAATTACTTCTTAAAAATCTCGCTGAGCACTAAACATTTTCACACAAATTGGATCATATGGATTTGACATGGGTGGAAGGAAGAAAGAATCATTAGAATGGATTCAGAGATATTCAGTTAACAAAGAGGATTAGTACATGCTTTCTAAAACAGAAAATGGTGTTTCACAGAAAATGAAATGAGGTGCTTATCCTTGTCAAAATTTAAAAGTCTGGGAAAACAGGTCATAATAAAGTTGATGTCGAAATGCTAACCTCCAAAATAACATGTTCATGGAAATGACATTTTATATTTTTCCATATATGATAAAAGATAAAGTGTACACAGTCTTCCATAGTTAAAGTATATACTACAAGTCTTCCATACTGAGTTTTCAATGAAAGCCTATGTATTTAGAGGTGTGGGGGCAGGAAAAAAATTATTTCAACTTTTATAAATAAAATAATCATTTAACCCGGGATAAATTTCAAGGAATTAAAATTTTCCTTACATTTATAAGAAATGTCAATAGCAGAATACAGAATATGGGAAACAGAGAAAAGAATGATCTATTTAGCTAAGTATATATCATTTTACATTTGAATGCCTTAAATAAATCTGAATGTTTTGATTCTTTGTATGGTACATAGATTATCAGCGGCTAAAACTGAAGATTTCCACAACTATTCTGAATTAGCAAATGCTTATTATAGATTAATGAAGGCTATCTGGAAACTCTCTGTATTATTTTTGCAATGTTTCTTAGATCTATAATTATTGCAAATAAACACATTTTTTAAACTTTACAATTTCATGATTCCTTGATAATCAGACAGACTTTGAAATACCCATTCTTATTGGGTATTTTCATGCATACATTGATTTCTATAAGAAAAATGATGAAAACCAAAGCGTCTTCATTTAAGTAATTTTCATTCACAAAACAGCTTAGATAAAACTGTTTGGTGCGCACACGACTTCAAGGAAATGTGATGTGGTTAATTAGATTTGTCAGGATTACCTTCCACACCACTAAAACTATTTCCAGAAGAAATAAAGTGTAATCAACTTCACATTTAGCCATATGACACAATGAAACAGAGATAAAACCTATGGCAGCTTTTTAGGACTAGATCTTGATTTATATATAAGAATAGGTATGTGAAGTCTGAAGACAAACTGAAAAATCATGCCTTCTCCAAAGTAGAAAAAAAAAAAAAGTTCCATGTATCGGATTAAGAAAAGATCAATAGCTTGGTAAAAGCTATCGTGGCCAATCGTTATTACAGGGAATGGGAAGGGTAACGTTAGGTTATCCAAAGGCCATGCATGGAAGAAACTAATTACTGCCCCAGATTGCCTAAGCAGAACAGAGATCACTGGAGGCCAGTCACGTTGAATCTTGGCTTTGTCACCTGCTAGTCAGGTGGCATTTGGGCAAGTTAGTTTCTCTATGTCTCAGTCACCACATCTGCAAGTGGGGACACCAGTACAACATCTGAGTGCCCTGCTGTGGAGACTGAGAGAAGTACTTCCTATTACATGCTTGGCACGGCACATTCCAAACTCTCATTAGACATTAGATGCTATTACCCTCATTACTGTTATCACTGTTACTATTATTCAGAAGGCTGTCCAGTAAGAATGGATACGTATTTCCTCATCAATAATTAAGGTGGAAAAAAGCACCTTCAAGTTTCTCTTTTCTCCCAGCAGTTATATCCACATAGCAGAAAACTTGAAAAGAAAAAAGAAAAGAAAAGAAAAGAAAAGAAAAGAAAAGAAAAGAAAAAGGAAAAGGAAAACAAGCAAAAATACCTCTCAAGAGATTTGGATTAAGCATTATGCAAAACAGTAATTTTTTATTCCTTAAGAATATGTCACTTGGGTATAAAAGTTATTTCCATAGTTAGTAATTCCCTGTCTTAGTCCTGTTGGAAAGGCCTCAAATTTCTTACATGATACTTTTATAAATTTTATTTAAAACTCAGGAATGTTTATAGTTCCCAAATTTACTCAAAGATAATGTATAAGGCTTATTCAGGCACCCACCTTCCCAGGCGCTTTACAGTAGAGATTGTGAGGGTCCATATACCACACTGGAAAGTTGTGCAGTATTTCAAGTTGGCTATATATCCCTAAAATTCTCAGTGACATATAGACTCAAACTGCATCTGACCTTGAAACCTGATAGAAACACCAAAGCCAGTCAAGTAAAAGTTTTCATAATCTCATCCTACTTTCTAGAAGAATTTATTTTCAAAATAAGAGAAGAATCTAAAGGCAGATTATTTTTAGAATATATATAGATTTACACACACACACACACACACACACACACATTTTACAATATCCTCTCTAGTTCTAAGTTACTGTGTCTTAGCTAAATAAACATCAGGTCTACCAACCAAATGAATGGAGTGATCAGTAGATGTACTCCTCAGAATCTATTTTTGATACCCTGATGAATACTACAATTGCTACAGAAAACCAAATGACTAATAGATGTACTATCTTCTCTTCTGTTGAAGTAGCAGCAATAACAATGTCTATATTGGCAATATTGAGTTTAAAACAACAACAACAAAAAAAAGTCCTGAAGTCGCTCAACATTACAAGAGACAACTTCCCTCCTAGGACGTTCTTCATTTAGAATATTGACTGCTCTAGACAAACATATGCAAAACACCTTATGTTTTTAAGGCCCAGATTTTAAAGAAGCTAATTTTTAACCATTACATCTTGGCCACCTATAAAGTACCAGTTGTTATAAAATGGATAGTTGTATTAAAATGCAGTCGTAATAACAAATACAGATAAGCCTATAGGAGATGCTTTAAAATGTGAAACATAACTACCAAAAGACTGCAAAATTATAGAAAAGGCCCTAAATTGAGTCTGGCTTGCTTTGGGAGGCAAACTGCTTGGGGGTGAGAGGAGAAGAGGAGGAGTTTCGAGAAGAGAACACATCTATGAAGACAGGGACTGTGTCAGGGCGTGGGAGTTGTTACAAGCAAGTGGAGGAACAGAAAAAGCAATCTATGATGTAGGAAAAGGAAGATGCACTACACTTACAACAGAATGGAGACCATTGGGTACTAGATACAGCCAGGGCCGCCATCAATAAATATGAAGGGATGAGCTGATAGCCTTTGGAGAACCAATGGGACCTCATGTGACCCAGGACAGCAAGGCTCATAGCTTGGCAGTACCTGGGTATGGCCTTCATCCTGTAGTGGGCAGAATGAGGCTGAGATCATGATAATATCTATCACAAAAACCACCGAAAGCACGGATGAGTTAAGTGAGTTCATCTTTACAAATGCTGCTTATTACTTGTAAGGATAATTCAGAAACTTCAATATTATGTTTCAGAAGCCCAAACCAAACCTAGAAGCTAGAATTGTTATTACGATTTCTGTTTTTAACAATAAAAACACCTAGTGCTCCAGGAGGCAATCATCTCTTCTCGTCTTTAAAATATGGGTATATTTAACTAATACGCCCATCTTTTTAAACCCAATATACTTAAATACAGTGGGCACTTTACTTAGGAGCTCAGCTGAATGGTCTTGGAATGAATTTCATGATGTGATTTAAAGGAATCAATATAAGAATATAAAACTCTATAAACTTTTATATGCAGTATACTCTGAACAGTGTGTTTGTGGTTTTCATAATTTGATAGTAAGAAAGGATGTATTTCTTTGGTTGGGAGCAAACTATTTCTCCATTGCCTGGTAGTTTATGAATGATGGTCCCAGAGGTACAACAGGTATACTGCATTTAATTCTGAATTCCCCTTTTCAGGGACACCTGGGTGGCTCAGTGGTTAAGCGTCTGCCTTTGGCTCAGGGTGTGATCCTGGGATTCCAGGACCGAGTCCCACATGGGACTCCCCGCAGGGAGCCTGCTTCTCCCTCTGCCTGTGTCTCTACCTGTCTCTGTGTGTCTCTCATGAATAAATAAAATCTAAAAAACCCAAAAAACAAAAACAAAAAAATAGAATTCCCCTTTTCTAGTTTTTCTGCCTGTGAAATAAAGTAGCCACCTAAAAATTTCTGTTTGGAAGTATTTTCAGAATGAAAAAAAAAACCCTTAAGAATCTACTCTACTTTTATAATCTTGGATGCAAAACAGGGAGGTTTTGTGTACCACTGTCCTTTAAAGTTATTTTTGAGATAATGTATTAGAAATAATAATAACAGCTATTATTTTGATCACATCTACTATGGGTCAGGCACTGTCCCGAAGAGTTTGTATCTGTTAACTCAATGACTACAGAAACTTCATATGTATGAAGTATATATCATTACCATTCCCATTTTATAGATAAGGAAACTGAGGCACAGAGTTCTTGCCAGAGGTGAAAAAACTAGGAAGAAGAGGAAGTAGGGGCTCAAGCACAGACAATCTGTGCTTTTAACCTTCAGGCTAGATTTCCTAAGGTTTTAGACAGTAATGAGAAATTCTATAATTCAATTATAGGACAACAAGAAAGGTTGCTGGCCGGAGGAGTTTTAAAATACCAACTTCCTTATCTACTTGAGGCACGGGTGGTATTAATTTGCCAAACTTAGAATTTTCTTGCCTTTTTGAGGACTTATCAACTGGACTTTTCATTCCGTTTAAAACAAACAAACAAACAAAATCGTCTGACATTTCTCTTGCTAGCAGGAAGTAAACTCTTACCAAAACATACACGAAGGTATTTTCAGAATTTAATACACTCTCATCATGCTATTCAAACATTACAAAAAAAAAAAAAAATGGAAAACACATCATTCCTATTTTGGAGATTTATGTCTCAGGCTCCAAAATTAGTTCATCATTGGGTAACTCTTTTAGCCCTAATGGTACAGAGAACTTCTTGAGAAACATGGAGGGAAGGCACACAGATACGAGATGAACTGTAGGAGGATTCTAGAATAGTACACAGGCAGTAAAAAGAAGATAGCTTGAAAGAAATGAAATATTGGGAGCCGAGAGAGTGATATGAACAGCATACTGACAAAAAGATGAATGGAGATAGGAGGAGAAAAGCAGCAGCCAGGGACCCAGATAAACAATCACTTGAAGTGCTAACCAGCAGCTACCCATGTATATGTACAAAAGCAATTCTACTTCAGTGATCCTGTCAATTCTGGTGCCATCAGCTCATTCTTCAGTGAAATTCACACCATAATGCAACTTAAATGTACCAAGAACAAACCATACTTTGAAAAGAAGACAATTCTTTTAAACTTTGCTTTCTAATTTTAGTCCTTGAATATTTGGGGTTTTTCTTGGAAAGTGAATAATAAGAATAAAAGTAATATAAATCTTAGGATCTCAAGGAAAAATCTAATCTTTTGAAGAGTCCTTCATGATACCAACCTGTTTCTGAATTAAAACGACATCATGGGCTTGGGGTGTACTCAATTTTAAGACTGTTCAAGAGGCTATTCCAAATAGCCTTTATTTAATTACTATCTAAGGAAAACTCCGAAGATTCAATTAGTAATAGATTAATCATGCTCTCTAACTGATCCCTTACACTGACTTAACACTATGGATATATTTCAAGAGTGAGAACAGGAATAAGCTGAACAAGTACAACCGAGTGGTCATGGAGGTTACGTTCTCACTGTCCAGTTCCCAAATGCAATTCAAACATGCTCAGAATGTGTGTGTGACTAAACATTGCCAGTGTCTCCAAGCTAGGGAGGTAACCAAGGAAATATTTTGAACTAAAGATATCTCTTACAATATTATTCTGAAGCTCTGCAGGTCTCATTTGACCTCTGTAGCAGCTGCAGAATTGAGAGAATTGAACTCAAAGCAAGAGGGGTAATGTAAGGTCCAGAGATCTACGTGTACACAAAGACATAGGCATAGTCATAGTTCTTATCTAGACACACACACACACAAACACCATGACACACTTCCCAGTGGCAAAAATCAGACTCATCAGGCAATCTTTCTTTACACATCAATACATTCAACTCCAAAACCTAGGAGAGAACCTTAGAGAACACTTAATGTGAATGAGCATGGCCCATGATTACAAAGCACCGACTGTCTCAGAGCCACAGCTCAGCCCCACAGAACAAAACTCACAGGCTTCAAGGCTAGGAAAGGACACACGATGATACGACATGCGAGACGCTTAAACTCACACATTGTGTGGCTCTTGACATGTTATCTCTCAAGTTGTGATGGTTTCTTAAAAGGCAATCTAGGGTTCTGTGGCCCTAATGAACATGACTGTCTGTTCTACTTAACATGACTGTTAAAAGAAAAATAGAGTCCACGCAAAGAAAGGGAATGCTTGTAGTCTTTGAATAACACAATCTACAGAAGCTTAAGGCCTAAGTCACCTCGTATTACCACAACTATGAATTCATTAAGCATCATTAGAAATAATATAATTTGTGTACTCCTAAGAAGTTTTTAAAACCAGTTTTATTCTTTTAGTTTACAGAGAAATGGATACATTTGTATCACCAGAATGTGTACACAACAGTGATGAGGATATAATGTCCTCTAATTCTGTGTACTGAAAATAACTCACTCAGGCATGAAGTCCCATCAGTTTCTGAACTTTTTCTTTTATAGTTGGCAGCAAATAATACTGATCCTGTCCATTCAGGGGACTTAACTGAAGTGGCCGTCGGGAGCTAGGCCATTAGCAGTGGCCCTGCCCTGCCTATCTTCTCCAGTAGAGCAAAAGTTCCTCAAGGGAAGGAAGGTAGGCTTTTATTCCTTTATTCCATTGCCTAACACAAAACCTGGCACCCAGTAAACATTCAGTAAGTATGTACTGACTCAACAAATCTGTTCAATAAAGCACGTTAAACTCAACACTTTCACTTAAGTCTTCAATTTCTGCCTACACTGGATGGTTACAAAAGACCCCCTTTATTTGTCCTGAACAGATCTATCTTGATTAACCATTTTTTGTTTACAATAAGGAAGTAAAAAAACCACGATATTTACTCAACTCTGCTCCAAATAGTTTTATGTGGACCAATGTTGGTTCAAATTAAACTTAAATCTATTTTCATTTCTTGTCTTAATTTAACCTAACAAATGTACATTTGTCTTTAAAATGTGCTTTAAAATAAAGCACAGTTTACTACCCACATTTTACTACCCACTAGGTAAGTGGGTAAAGTAAGTTGACTTGGAATCTTTCTTTATAGAATACTTATGGCAATACCCATTCAGCATTTAGGGATTAGCAGCAATCCACAAACCTAAAAAACAAAAGGCACTTTATTGTCTAAGAATAATTTCAATAAAAAGGATCATATGATCAATTGCCAAATACTTGGATAACTTTTTAGTTTTTGATAATCAGCCATGGGGGATAATGAGGCCAAAGTCAGGAGATTAATCTGCATATGTGTAACTACTTTCGTTTGCAGCAGGGACTGCACCCTGAGTTGGCTGACAGGTGTGGGGCTAAACAAATAAAGAGATGAGAGAACACAGATCAACACCAATCCATCTCCACTCAGTTTGCTCAGATAGAAAACTCCTGTAGTAGCTGGCAGTATAAATGGTGACATCTTGTTATTAATCAAGGCAAAAGTTCATAGGCGACTCAAAAGTTCTCCGAGGCTTAAGATCTCTTTCCATGTATTTGTTGAGGTTATAAATAGAATATCATCACAATCTCCATGTATCAATAGTAGATATGGCTACATATTAACAAATTACTAACACACAATTCTATTAAGTCGTATAGGTAACTAAAATTAATAAGGGCTTTATGAACTCCTGAAGCCAATATTACACGATATGTTAACTAACCAGAATTTAAATAAAAATTTGAAAAAAAAAAAAAATGAAGGTCTTATGCAATCTACGGTAAAGTCAAATCCCCAGAAGGCAGCGCTACCTTCGTCACTAATTTGCAAGCGGCAGCAGTAGTAGCCTGTGTCACCGTTAGGTCTTTCTTCCTGGTCGAGTGTTGTATTCATGTAAGAGATACGGCTGGAAAACAAGGCTGTCATAGGGACTGGGCCTCCAATTAAAAAATCGGACAACACGCATCCAGCCCTGCCAGCGGTAGCAGGTCCCTGGAGAGCCTGCTGCAGGCACGGAAGCCCAGGCACTCCCTGAGGATTTGGTCCTTGCACAGAGCAAGTGGGGAGGCACACGTCTCCGTGACACAGGGACCCTGGGAACCCGTGTCACCACGGAAGGAGCTGCCATCTGGTGACCGCCCCTCTGCAGGCTGACCTGCGGGCTCCATCTCAGAGACACTGGGCTTGCCGGGGGTGCCTATGCTGACTGCTCTTGGGGGCCCATGTGCCCCATATGTTTGCAAAGACCCCTTAGACGCTGACGGCTCTCAGGGTCCCATGCACCCCGTATATTAGTCATGAGGCATCCTGGTCCCACGTGTCACCACCCCCCCCCCCCCCAAGGCCGGGTACCTAGTGCAACCGGGTCCGGGTTGACCGGACTCTGCTGTCTGGAGTGGCCGCCGCCACCGCCGCCGCCTTTCTTCAGGTCCTCGGCGTCGCTGTAGCGCCGGATCCAGTAATTGAGCTCCTCGCGGTCGGCCTCCTGGCAGCGCCGCAGCACCGTGAGGGAGCGCCGCGTCTTCTCCACCATGTCCATGATGCAGTTCAGCAGCTGGAGGGGGGCACAAAGGGGGAGCATGCAGAGGGGAGCACAGCATCAGCAACACGGCCACCCCGGGCCAGCCCTCTCACAGGCTTCAGTCTAGTATTTGCAAAGGTCAGACCTGACATGGGGAGTCCAACAGATGAGTCAAGTCAATGGCAATGTGAGTAAAAGGGGGTAGGCCTGAACATGACTCATGACTATGACTTCGGCCCAATGCATACAGCCAAGTTTCCAATGCTAATCCCATCACTGTATAAACTAAATGGCCCATGTGCAGTAAGATGGGAACCCACTGATCTGGCTTGGAGGACTCCTTCCCCCGACCTCACATTTCACTTAGGCTAGTGGTTTTCATATCAACGGAGAAATCAAATCCTATGTGGTATTGAAAATATTTCTATTCATTACTTGATTCAAGGATAGCACAAAACAGAATACTCTCAAAGCATCCCCAAATTTTCTATCTTATCGTATAACCCCATCCCACTCCAGTTGTTTCTGAAACATATTTTAACCTTAAATGATCACCAATATCTTACATGGTCAAGATGTTTCCATTCCTCTGCCCATTCTCTGTCTGTTAGTCTGTGATCAATCATTTCTTCTTGACGTGTGCCATGCAACCCTATGAATGTAGAGAAGAAGGCTGAATCACCCTACAGCATTCAAGACATAATCCATATGCACAGAGGCACTTAGCAAAGACTAAACTAAATGATGTGAAAATGTATTCGATTTTGAATGGAGACATAAATCATGCCCACACTCACCGTTACTTAATGGGCTCTTCATAGAATGACAAAATGTCAAAACGAGGAGGAATGTTAGAGGTCATATGGTCGGAATTCTTTCTTATACATACAAAGAAATGGGGAGTAAAGTGACACCAAGCACTGAGTCAGTTATCCCTATAATGTTCCCAAACTGGAAATATAAATATATTCTAACTCTTAATAAATATGAGAAACCACATGGAGACATTAAGTGGTTTCAAAGTATGGCTTTCTAGCATTCAAAATAAAGACAGCATGAATCACTGTACAAGGGCAGGAATGTGCTTTTCCAAAACAAGCATGGTAAAATTTTTCCACACTTCAGCATAGGCAAATGAACACAATCCTGCTGCATGTACCTCCATGATGAAATTAGGCCATGAAGAGAGGTCTTGCATAATATGAAAGCAATATATACTCATTTGATTCACCAAAAATTTTTTTTTAAGATTTTATCTATTTATTCATGAGAGATACAGAGAGAGAGAGAAGCAGAGACACAGGTAGAGGGAGAAGCAGGCTCCGTGCAGGGAGCCTGACGTGGGACTTGATCCCGGGTCTCCAGGATCACGCCCTGGGCCGAAGGCGGCGCTAAATCGCTGAGCCACCTGGGCTGCCCTGATTCACCAAAATTTTTTTTTAAAAATAAGCTGGATACCAGTTATGAAAAATTCAACATATCAGATATAATTTTGGACAAATATCCTTTTATAAAAGATTTTAATTATTTATTTTGAGCGAGAGAGAGCAAATGGGGAGTGGGGTGGGGAAGAGGTAGGAGGAGAGAGAGACAATCTCAAGCTGAGTCCTTGCTGAGCACAGGGCCTGACACCAGCCTGGATCTCATGACCACGAATGAGATCATGACCAGAGCCAAAATCAAAAGATGCTTAACTAATTGAGCCACCCAGGCGCCCCAATTTTGGACAAATATCTTCAATCCAAACCAAAAAACTGAAAATCTATCTCAATTCGTAATCTATAGCATCAATTATTGATGCTCTTTAGTATCACAGTTAAGGTACAATGTAGAAAGAGAACAGGGAAATACTTACCGAGTCAGCAACAACAGCAATAGACATGAGCAATTAGGCAAAATGCTCATCAAAATAGAAAACAAATGTGTCTCTCTGAGAGAACAGAGTGCAAGGCTGTGATCAGAAATGCCAGGAAACATGATGCTTGTCTTACAAATTCGGTATGGAGGAAACACCTCAGTTTCTACTACAAAGGAAAGGCACTGGAGTAGGGCAATAGTTAACATTTTAAATGATTAAAAATCCTTTTTTGGTTAGTGCTTCTCACACCATTACTCTGAATAGCTAATTAAATGTGGCATGTTTTGGACTTCTAGGCACCCAGGCTCCTTCTCAAGAGGCCATCGTGTGGTCGTTGAAGGACAATAAGACTTATGAGATATGCAATTCACTTTCTGTAAAGTCAGAGTAGTTGGAAGTCCCTTCTTTCACATGATTTAGAGAAATAAAGATAATGAGCCACATGACTCTCTTTAGCCAACCATGAAATTCGATTTAATTTATAGCTGATGGAGGTGCACAAACACATGACAGCACTTTCTCAGATGAAATAAAAACACAAATCGCTTCACATCATTCTTGCCTAATTAGAACATGTTCCGAGATATATTTTTAAAGTTAAAATTGTCAATGCCACCTATTGGTAAAAAAGTAAAATTGCAAAATATGTGTTAATAATTTGCATAATAGAAAAGACATTGGGGGAAAGGAATATTTAGTTATTACTCTGTTTGTTGTGACTATTTCAAGTTGAAATGTTTGCAAATATGTAATTTTTGTTGACTTATTTGTTGCTTGTGTTTTAGGAAATAAAAACACTACCGATGAAATGAGTCATCACAGAAAACAACCAGAGAGTGATGAAGATATAAATATGGCATCAACTTTTCACAATGGAAGCATCTTACTATTTGCTTTTAAGGACCAAGAACTCTAGAGATCTCAGAAGTTTCAAAAGTGCCTGGGTGGCTCAGTCAGTTGAGCACCTGACTCTTGATTTCAGCTCAGGTCATGATCTCAAGGTTGTGGGATCAAGCTCCACACATCAGGCTCCACACTCACACACTCAGTGTGGAGTCAGCTTGAGATTCTTTCTCTCTCCCTCTATGTGACCCTCTACCTCCCCTAGCCCCCACTAGTGTGCTATAAATAAATAAATGAATAAATAACATCTTAAAAAAAAGTTTCAAAAATTCAACAGATCTAAGTCAATGATGATAGAAGCTCTAACACCTGGAGTAATATTAATGAGCCACAGGATGTCTGTGACTAATGAGATTCCAACATTTGTGGAATACTGCTAAGCTTCATCTCATTAAAGAAAAAAAAAAGTACATTAGAAACATGTTTGAGCCTAAGAACTTGGTGAGAAAATACATCATTTGCTGCTTCTGAGTTCTGAAGGTCATTTGTTAGATAGAATCAAATCTTGAAAAAGGAAAAACTAAGTCAACTCAAAATTTTACACTTATTAATTTCTCTATTTCAGATGCTTAAATATTCATCACCACACAATTTTCATTTACATTCACAATACCAGAGGGATGTACTAGGGGAAAATAGCTCATAATCATTAAAGAGCACATTTTCATTTGCGGGCAAATTTGACAATAATGTCGAATCCTAACTGATTCCTGTAGTTTAGAAGATTTTAGCTAACTAGACTAAAACGCTTCAGTTTACTTATAAACTAATACTGCTGGTAAAGGTATTTTATTAAAAGATTCTAGTGAGTGTATATCTCTACATAATAGGCATTTATGAGTCATATTAGACTAAGTATACCTTTATGACAATTTTTATATTCTCAAAATGGCAGCCTGATGTAGCACCATAATTTGTTACTCATACATCAAGATTTTATTTTATGCGTACACACACTAAACTCTGCCAGACTTTAGGGATGGTTAAGTAGTTCACATATTTATAGAGATTAGCACTATTAGTTTTATAAGCTAATATAATTAAAAGGTAAGGAACGTGGTCTGAAGAAAAAAAATCACATAAAACCAGTGGGTACAGATATAATTCATAAAGGGATATTTTACATTACTCGATGAAAACATAATCATTGCACATAAGCCTAATTACTTCCTTGCTGATTACTTTATAGTGCACTGGAACTAATATTTTATAAAATAGCATTTGCTGCCTAACGAAGAGGCCATTTTCTAGCATCTATAAAAGTAGGATATCTTGAATGGGTCTTACGATGACCGGGTGACTCCGCTTCTATTTGAAAATGAGCAATTATGCTTTTGGAGCCTAAAGTCATAAATAAATGGCAAGGCCTTTACTTAGAAGGAGGTTGTTACCACATTTGATTTGGGGATCAAAATACCCATCCAGACTGAGAAATGACATACTCACACTTTTGAGAGTTCTTGCTAAGCGAACATTAGACGGATTGGCTATTAAGAAAGCACAAGTCATAGGCTTAGCCATTTGTCTGAAACACTATATAAATGTGGCAATGAGTGTTGTGGGAAAGCTGAACTTCTGTTGGACTATCTCACAAGGGCGGCAGTCGCCCCTCCCCTCGCTCTGACCCTCCTTTTCTACTTTCTGAGCATTTGGAGGGTTAAATGTAGAAAGAAAGGCAAGAAGACCCAAATATGGCAGCC
Organism: Canis lupus dingo; assembly: GCF_003254725.2. Lineage (NCBI taxonomy): Eukaryota > Metazoa > Chordata > Mammalia > Carnivora > Canidae > Canis > Canis lupus. The sequence goes on from NC_064271.1 coordinate 37,427,531, forward strand.
CTGTTGGCTAGCAACCTAGTGAGAAAGTTTACATAAACTTCTGCTCATGTTCTCTCTGTCTGTGCCTAACAACACTGTGCCTGCTATTCAAGTAGTGGGTAACTAGCTCACCGTGGTTCCCAGACTTCTATGTCCTCAGCCCTGTGTTCTAGTTTTCCACTTGGATTTCACTCCCTGCTAGTTCCACTCTCCTGCCCACCAACCCTACTAGTCAGGAAGGTCCATCAGCAATTAGCTGACGAGAGAAGTCCTGCTGGAAAGCAGTGTGGACACAGGAGATGGAAAAAGAAGAAAAGATGGACTGTTGCTCTCAGTTTATGAATAGCTCGATTTGCCAAAAATAAAGAATTGAAAGAGCCCTAATGCTATCCCCTCAACGCCCGAACTCAGGGTATCAAATATTACCTTGTTCGTCTTCCCTCTTATTTTTCATGGCAGACACTTGTTCTTTAGAAGGCAAGGTTTCCTAAATGGTTCACTTCAATAGTTTTATGTAAAGAAGGAATGAACACAGGCAAATGGAAACACATATTTACCTAAACTCATTCTTTCTCTGCTACTTTGATCTATGACACAAAACTGTCAATACTAAATTTAATCACTGTCACTTTCCGGTGAAAAAAGGACCAAATCATTCCTCAAAGAACATCTGTTGATTTAAGCCAGAGACATCATGCAGTCTCACATTTTTCAAATACGGAGTTATCGTGAAGGCTAGAAAAATCAAATTGAAAAGACTACTTGAAGTAAGAGTACAATGAAAGAAAATAAACATTTTAACATTTAAAAAAATATTCGTGGCAGACAGGCTGCATATGAAATCTCTAATGTTTAAAAAAATTTTTTTAAAGCACTTTGCATTTGTTGAGGACTTTATATTAATTTAGATGCTCCCTTCCAAAAAAAATAAATAAATAAATGTAGCCTGCTGTCATAAAGACTGTAAGTAATGAGAGAAAAGTATAGCTGTGAGAGAACATACTCATACTAACCAACTGTTCTCATAAAGGAGGCAAGATAAAAGAGAATTTTTACCCCTATCACAGATTTCGAGCCTCAAGTTCAGTTGAGAAGTAATGAGTCTTCAAGCATCCAACCCTGTAAGAGGTGAACAGATCCCTTCAGTCTTACCCATAGGTCTGTTTCTGTCCCTGAGGTCCCTGTGGCTGGGGTGTCGATAGGAGTCCCTGTAGTGGTGGGCAATGGCCATATCATCCAAACGGTAATGCTGAGGTGGAGGTGGGGTGGGGTGAGGCAGGCCATTGGGCTGGTAGGATAAGCCGTTATTTGGACTGTACCGCTGGCCTGGGCTAATAGTGCATGGTCGCTTGCTTGGATGTTCTGAGTGCAAAGGCTCTCTGTCAAAGCCATTTTCTTTGGTTCTAAAGGGGGAAGAGAAAAAAAAAAAAAGAGTTTCATAATGTTACTCAGAATCCAGCATACTTCAGACACTCACATTTGAACTTACAATATAAACAGAGTCTTTATTTATTGGCCAGAAACTTTCTAAACTCAGCTTCCCAGAAGACCTATGGGAATTCACTGAAACCCATGCTGAGGCCTACGAAATCACAAGAGTGAGCACATGAGAAAAATGGGTTCATTCCTCATCAAACTGGCAAGTATCTTTTCTGTCGTAGCTCACGTGTGGGGTTAGGTCACAAGTAAGAGGAACCTGAGATCTCCCTCTATAAGCCAGTGTATTTATTCAAAAAATGACTACTTGATTTCCAACACATTATCCTAAAACTGAACTGTCTTTGGTGAAGATTCATCAAAGGCAGTACAGCATCAGTCTCCTGATAAATTCTTAAGGGATTCCTATTCCATTTATTCAACCTGGCGTCTGACTTTCACGTCGGACAACATCCAGAGCTATGCCGTCCCATACAATAGCTACGTGCGGCTGGTTAAATTTAAATGTGTGCTAACTAAAATTAAGTTCAAGATCAATTCTTTGTGAGTCACATTTCAGGTACTGGGGGGGGGGGGCACAGATACAGCACATGTCCATTGTCACAGAAAGTTCTGTTGGAAAGGATTGATCACACTGAACTAGTGCAATAAAGCAAGGCCACGTCTAGGACTCTGATATTGTCTTTGTCACCAAGATAATTCACCAGCAGGCAGGAAGAGCTACCGGGAAGTGAACCACCTTAACGTGGAGGAACTTGTCCAGAGAGCTTATGTGACCTGTCATCAGGTGTCAGGGCAGGACGGGCACACCCTCGTTGCACTTCACGAGGTGATACACAGAGCTTTGAACTTGGCCTTTAGAAAGGACACAGTCTACAAATACGCCCTACAAATAACTCATCACTGCTCCTAGATTCTCAAACAGAAATCGGGCTAAAGAAATATTTGGGGGCTGGATACACCTCTACTCTTAGAGACTGACTCAATATATTCAGTAAAATAGGAACAAATCACATCCAACATGGATAGAAATCCCAGCTCCTCCACCAACAGTTTCCTTTGTATTTGGTTCTCCTTGCAAGACCAGTGATAATATCTTACTTTCCCCAGGAAATTTACCCACAAGAATTTCACCAAGTCACAGTAGCTGGAGATTTCCACGTGCCTTTTTGAGTTTAGCTTGGTAACAATAGCATAGAGGCCTTTCAAGACACTTTTCCTGGTTTCCTAGCGTCTAGGATATTCTCTGTGTGATCACACCAGAGGGATCTGCCATGGAAACTCTCTCCAACCACAGAGATATAGAGATCAGAGCAGTAAGGTTCTGCTGTGAACTGCCCTGTAGGTCCCTTTAGGATAGAGCCCCAGTGACAATTTACACACACGAGCCTGAGAAGTGTAGAGGAGTTGGAGACAGAAGGCCCAAGCACAGAGGAACTAAGAGACACTCTGTAGAGTTTAATGTGAAATGAATACATGCCCGCTACTGGCTGAAGAAAGATGCACTTGTCCTATCAACAGGAGGCTGGCCGACACTGGGTCTGTTCCCCGGGAGAGAAGCAGTCAGCAGTCAAGGCTGCTCCCATCAAAGTATGTGTCTGAAACACAGGGGCTCCATAGACATTGATCATTGAGACCAAAATGCCCAACGTGTCCCAGACATTCCCTAAGTGCACTGCTCTAAAATACTTTAAAAGGGAAAGGGAACATTCCAGCTATCAATATCTCTGCAGAGTAAACTTGACATTCTAATCTGTACTTTCCTACCCTATGCATTTCTGAATAAAACACTTCAACGTTCAATGCACATCGCCAGCAAATATCAGTCGGAAAATACTGAAGACTAGTAGTAGCTACGAACATAAGGCTAACACAGCACCTACCTCACCTGCAGGGTGGTGCAGTGGAAAGAGCACTGGACTGGGAATCAAGAGACCTGAGATCTAGTCCTGGCTCCTCCACGACTAGCTGTGTGACCTTGGGCAAGCCACTTAACCTCTCTCGGGACCTCAGTTTGCTCATCTGTAAAATGAAAGGGTTGGACTAGATCAGTGGTTTTCAAACTGCGCACCTGAGGTGCTTTTATGGGATTCTGCAGGCAATGAAGAGTTTTCTTCCCCCAAACAATCAAGATTTCAAGGGCCAGAGGAACCCCCTCATTCTTATCTGTTTTACAAAGTTGGGGTCCCACCTAAGGTTTCATTTTAAAGGAAAAAAAGTCTGCTGCTAAAATCGAGTTTGAAAACCACTGGACTAGATGATTTCTGAGGTCCTTCCTAGTTTGAAAACTCTGCAATTCAATTATTCTATATTTACATCTATTTTTTTTAAAGATTTTTTAAAAATTTATTTATTCATGAGAGACAGAGAGAGAGAGAGAGAGAGAGAGGCAGAGACACAGGCAGAGGGAGAAGCAGGCTCCATGCAGGGAGCCCGTCATGGGATTCGATCCCGGGTCTCCAGGATTACGCCCTGAACTGAAGGCGGTGCTAAACCTCTGAGCCACCCGGGCTGCCCTATATTTACATCTAAGTGGCATAGTTATGACATCAGGGTTATGATTCAGACACACAGGGCTAATGGTTCTCTGGCCAAACTGTGTCAAAGTCAACCACGTTAGCCAACAGAGACCTTCTTTGCTTGTTCTTTGCTTTGAACGATTTATTATTTGTAGCCGCTTTTCTGGGCAAAAATAGAAAATATCCTCTAAATACCATACAGCAGCCCGTTTGCATTTATAATTTTGCAAACATCTCTGACCCAGCTGTCAAACCACCTCAACGTACTGGTTTTGTCTTTCCTCGTTCAATGATAACAGCAACACACAACATTGTAAGAATTCTTATTATATTCAAAGTGGTTGGACACCCTCACCCTCAGATCAGCTATTACTTCAATGACCCATTATTATGAAAAAAGAGGGTTCCCCCCCCCCGCCCTAAAACAAGGACAGTAATAACCTAAGAAGCAGGGTTAAGTCCCAAGCCTATGCTATCATCTGTATCAGGGCCCTGCTGTCCTATCCTGGGTCCCATCGCTCTGCTAGCTATTGAAACAGTGAAGCTCATCACCTCACAAACGTAGTTATATTTTAACAGCAAAGCATTAAAACATTCACGGATCATAGAAACGAAGCCATGGAAGGTCTCCCTGGTGCTTTCACAAATCACCCATGTCTGGTTGTAAGGCCAACCCGATTCAAAGGATGCATGCTCAGGAAGGGAACTAAAACATCTTAGTTGCTATTCATTCGTCTGTTTGTCTTCTAAGAAGTGCCTACAACTATCTACACCTCACGCGCCAGAGCAAATTCCAAATTAGCTCTTTTTACGCTGCCCTTGCAAAGTGCATTGGGCTAAACGAAAAACTGTCCCATCGCTTTTCATTGTCCCATGCTAGCATACTCTTGAAATAACTCAAATTTTAGTGGCAAGTCTTATCATGTCTCAGAAATTTCTGGAAGGCATCTTCCTGTTTGTTTTTTAAATTGGCCTGAGAATATTTTCTCTCCCTACCAGGAGAAATTTTCCTGAGCATAACCTAACTACTTCAACATTTAGATTCCAATCACTTCCCCTCTAAAGAGTCTGATGGCCCTATTGATAAAGAACCACTCAGGACTCAGCTGTGTGACCTTTGGGGAGGGTTAACCTCTGGTCTCAGTTTCCTGCCCAGTAAAATGGGATGAATGGGAAATAGTAAACATTAAAACTTAAGATACAACCTAATTTACATTTTACCCCATCTCAGGCTGCCTCAGTAACAGAGGCTGTGAACTATTGTAGAAATAAAATGCATGTTTTTTAAACATTTTCTTCTACATAAAATGTTTCAAAAGTCATGACTATCAGTTTGCACTGATAATCCTTATTTATATAAAACAGTGTAACATTCAAATAAATGAGGGGAAATGAAAAAAGTTATTATAAAATCATGACAATAAATGGAAAGAAAGGACCAATCCCCTATATGACTGGAATAGGTCTATTTTTTTTTTTTTTTTAAATGCAGGGAAAATATCACTATAAAGACTGTTTTAGGGAGAGGCAAATTGGTACCGTGTCATAAGCCTTTGGATGGCAAGAAAGAAACTTAGTAATTCTAATCTTACTCCCATTACAAATAAATATCTGCTTTAGGTGCTCGCTTTTTTGAGGGATCACAGGTATTTCAAACAGAATATGTGCAGACTCACCTCATCTTTCTCTGGTACTTCCTGCACCTGTCAATTGTAGACCTTCTATCTAGTCACCCAAGCAGAAACTTGGAAGTCATGCTACCACTTTCTTCTCCAAATCAAGTCCTGCCAAGGGCCTCTTAAGCAGCCCTGGCGCAGGTCCCTCGGCCCAGTCCAGGACACCTTATCTCGCTCTGTTCACATCACTGTCCCAATCGACCAGAGAGTCAGCCAGAGCCAGGGCTAAGATGCCAGCAGATTCTCACAATAAAAAGACATATATTTATTTGTGTATTTTAGAAGTCTACATTTACATCTCAGGAGGTTATAGTTCTATGTTTAAAAAGCCCAAAGAGGGACGCCTGGGTGGCTCAGCAGTTGAGCATCTGCCTTGGGCTCAGGGTGTGATCCCGGCGTCCAGGGATGGAGTCCTGCATCAGGCTCCCCGCAGGGAGCCTGCTTCTCTCTGCCTCTCTCTCTCTGTGACTCTCATAAATAAATATTTTTTAAAATTTTTAAAAAATAATAAGCCCAAAGACTTTAATAACATAGTATTAAATGCATCTTCCTTCTCTTTTCTAACATGTGTGATTTCTTAAGGTTTCCATAGGCTAAGTGAATCAAAAAGGGAGTTAAAAAATCATTCCTGACATCATATTTTCAAAACACAAATCAGCAAAAGGTCTCTTCAGGAATTGTCAGGAACTAGGTAAGTTTAGACAACAATTTTACATACCACCTTCCCATTGGTGTTGAGTAAGGCATCTAAAGTAAAATCTATTACAAATTACTGGGCCTCCTTAAAATGAGACTCAAACCTCATTCTTCACGTCCTACCCTCCCCCCCGGTCCCCACCAGAGTGGTTGTCAGTGGTTTTGCCGTCTCCCTGGAGGAAGCGGCATATATGGAGACGGCGAAGAACAGAGAGCCGAATGACACTGACCCGTCACTGCTGGGCCCTAGGGAAGGACATGCCTTCTATCTCTCCGTGGCTACAGCAGCACCCCGGAGAGAGCTTCCTGAGCAGCATGCTAACACCTTCAGGAGCGAATGAGATGCAGGTGGGTGTTCGCCACTCCAGACATGGAGCTACACCACCTGGACCTTCAAGAATGACCATATGCAGGTTCACAGAGCCATCTGAGTCTCCTCTCCCGTGTCTCCTGAAGCTTTGCCACCTGCTCAACTTGTTACTGGCAGTCCCCGTGCCATTCCTCATTTCTGGCCATTGCAAGGGACTCGATTTCTCCTGCTCCTGCCACCTACCTGTAATGCGCTTTCTTTTTCTAATCCGTTATCTATAAGTTCCAGTTGGAAGGCTCCAGTTTTTTCTGGTCCGTGAGCCCATCTAGGCATTTCGTTCCTGGGCTACTCATGGCTATTTTCACTGTCGTGGGTGTTGGTGAGATCCATCTTTTACAACAGCAGAACGCAACAGAGTAATCAAGAAAGCAAGCAAGGGAGACTCTTGAGAGAGAGCGAGTTTGGTACACTACTGACCATGACTGCATCGCGCCTAACTTTAATTTGTCCAAGTAGTGTTGCCGGCACTCTTCTGTGTGTTGTGTGTGTGTGCACATGTGTGTGGTAGTCTGTTCTGGTTCAGACACACCCACAGTATCTATAATGCACCATCCTATGCTTTATGGGGAATACAAAGTTGACCAAGACACAATCTATGATCTCCTGAAACCCTCACCATAAGATTATCATTTAGTACTAGACTTAAATTCTTTTTGGAAGTGTAGGGGCAAGAAACCTTCATCATAAGCACAATTTAATTAGAGGTATAAGGTTTCCATACATTCACGCAGGACCTGAACTTGGCAGGTAGCAGAGAAACAGTACAGAAGTGGATTGGGACATCCAAAGGAGTAAAGATCAGTCCACAATGCGCACTGAAAAGAACAGGGGCTGTGGAGTTGGCATCAAGTTTTGGCCCTGCTAACTGCTGGTCGTATGAACTTAGGAAGCTTAACCTCTATGCGGCTTCATGTTTTCATCCGCAAAATGAGGATGACCCCCTTTGAGCTACTAAGAGCGTTATCTGAAAAAATCCACATAAAGAACCTAGCAAATATTTGGTATTTAATAGTGTAATCAGATCACTTTGTTTCCAAGGTGGGGCGTTCGGCGGCTGGTGATGCAAGAATCATAGTTATAAGATTGTGGGTGCTCAAGTCGGAGAACTCAGGGTCAGAATCCCATCAGTGCCTCTTTGGAAGCCATGTGACCTCAGACACATTATCCAGCCTGCCTCTGTACGGCAGAACTAGTAGAAAATAAGGTGCTATATATCCTGTAGTGTGGTTTCACTTTTCACAGTTCCAGTTCCCTGTGGTCAACCACAGTCCAGAAGCAGAGGATCTTCCTTCGAACGTATGGTCTGAAGGCCAAGAGTAGCCTCACGCGACATAACAATGCCCATGTCATTCACGTCACCTCTTTCATCAGAGGCATTTTTTCACCCCACATCATCAACAAGAAGCGTGAGTACAGTACAAGAAGATATTTTGAGGGAGACCACCTAGCTTTCATTGCAGAACACTGTCATAACTATTCTACTTTATTATCATGGTTAATAACATGATGCCTAATTATTAAGTTAAACTTTACCATAGGTATATACATATAGAAAAAAAATAGTATATATAGTGTTTGGTAGTATCTGAGGTTTTAGGTCTTGGAACGTATGCCCCACTGATTGGGGGGTGGGAGTTAGACTACGCTGTGTTATTAATACGTCCGTTACCTAGCATGAGGCTTGGCACATCTTCAGTGCTCAAATAAAATAAATAACCATTTTTAAATAAAAATAAATAAAATAAATAATAAAATAGTAACCATTTTTACTGTTTTTGATTGGGAAGCCTTCATTCAAATAGGAGACACTGCCTGAGCTAACCTGTAAAGTATGACTAGAATAATGACACCTGAGAATCAAGGAACAGAGCAGAAACCCTCAGTCAGAGGAAAGACTAAGGCAGGAAGAGTATTCTGACCCTAGACCCTAGGAGAGTAGCAAGAAACAAGGTTTGGCAAGTTCCTGTTGAAGTTGGTGTAGAGAGACCAAAATGTGCTCTACGACCATGCCAGCCCTCTTACCATGTAACTGCAACTTAATGCTATTTCACTAGAAGACTTCACCATGGATCTGAGTATATATAAAAAAAAAAAAAAAAAAACAAAAACAAAAAAAACAAACAAATAAAAACCTATGGGAATGATTACTCACTTCATGCGACTGAAGACTGCATCAAAGATGCAACACAAAACAAGAATGCACGAATATAACATAAATTCCCTCTCCTTTGTCACAAAACTGATTGCAGGAGACAATACAAATTTAATTCTGATCAGCACAGCCAATTAATCCTACAAGTCCTTGTAAAGTGTACCTAACCTTTTCTTGTAGAAAGACAAAAATACTGAAACCTCATTTATTTTACAGGAAAGGAAAAGTGGGCCCAGCAGGCTGGTGTGCACCACGGTGACACATCTTATGTTTTCAGCCAACACAGGTTCAAAATGACTGCCTTCTGACCCTCCAACCTTCAGCATTTCTTAACTTACTTACTAAGCCAGAAAACCTGGCTGACTCTGGATCCTCTGTCATTCAAAAGATTTATAAGCCCCCAGAATATTATACTATTGCATTTACCCACTTGAGCAATTACACAGCAGAAATAAATGAGGGAAAGTAAGGGGAAAGAAAGCCCCAATACCTAGTTGAGCTTTCCTTATTTAAACTGCACATTAAAACATACTTTGTGCTACTGCAAGATTTCAGATATGTAAATATGCTGGTTTTGCCCTTAAGAAGCTTCGTGACTTTAAGCAAGTTCTTTGGGCCTTTGTTCCCTTCAATGTAAAGAGAAAGGGTTGGCTTGGTAGATCCATAAGATCCCTCCCAGCTGATGAACTATATAATTCTAAAGGTCAAACCAGTCTTTTTAGAAAATAATACTTAATTATTGAGGGAGGAGGAAAAATACATATTAATGCAACTACGAGGCCCACATAATAAGGTCTAGATGTGTTAAGCTGAGAACAATTTGAAGCACAGTTATATTAAAATGCTGATATATGGAATAAAAGGATTCATATTTAACATTGATCATTTGAAATAGTAAGGGGTGGAGGGAGAAACAGGATTACCCATACAAACCCAAAGCCCATTCAGTTTGATTTCTTAAACAAGAAAGATGTTCTGAGTCAGAAAATCAGCATTAACAGATACAAACACAATGTTAAAAATGAACCATAACAAAAGGCTGCAGGATCAAAGCTGGGAGCAAAGACAGCAGTGATGATTAACACAAGCTTTTTCACCTTAATAATTTTTATGCATTCTGTAGTCTCAAAAGAATGCAGCCTTGTCTAGTTGCCTTTCCCCTCCTCCCTCCATGTGAAAGTGGGTCTTCATGACTATCATGGCGAGAAGTTTTAAAGAGCGCTCTTCACTTCTAGTCTTATCTTTGAAAGCGGTCACTTCATTTAATCAGTGGCAGGAAGGCTCCTAACCCCGTTGTCAGCTTCTCCCAACACAGGATGACAAAATAAAGGTCTACTCTAACCAACCGACTCTTAAAATATTAACAAAAAGTAGAAATCAGAATTTTCTATTTACTTTCATTAGCATTTTAGATTAAAAAATAGCATAATTTCAAAATGAAAATTGTCTTTTTTTAAATTGGGTTCTACAATATTCTCCCACAGACCTACAAATTTAGTAGAGTTGTTCAGAAACTCATCCTGGAGATATTTTAAAAAGAAAGTAGAAATAAATTTCACTGTTTCACAAGAAAAAAAAAATGATTTCATAGATTTCCCCAGAGTATTCATTTTTCTGTAAATAACAATAATGCTTTAAAAAAAAAAAAAAAAGAAGAAGAAACATAACCAGTGGCAATCGTATTTAAGGATGAGAAGAAACTTAAATTCGCCAAAACCCATCCCCGAAACACATGATGACTGTTTAGTAGATTAAATCTGCAATCGTCACAGAATTTAAGCCCCCAACGTTGTAAACAAAATATAGAGCGCTCTTTTGTTCGTGACATGTCATGAACAAATTACCAAAATGTGTTTTCTCCTCAGGTGTCAGTTTTTCCCTCTTTCAGTGACTGATGGTTCCCAGTGTTATTACAGAAACAGATTGATCTTTTTAATGAGCCAGTTTAATAGACTCCAAAATCTCACCGTGGCTGCTCATCCATGTCAGACCATATGCACCAACAAAACATTCAGTAAAACAAAAAAAGCTCTGCTGTCAGACAGCTCCATACTCTATAAAATTTCATATAGTAGATCTGGATATACAGATAAATAACCAGAGAAGAGGAAAATGCATATGCAAACAAGATGCAGAAAATATATGCAAAAAAATACTGTAGAGACCCATATTTTCTTGGCTCTGATCATATTCCCACAAGATACAAATGTATTTACACAACATATTCTCATTACCCGTCCTCCCAACTCTAAGGAAATCCATTTGCCATCCTTCCATTAAAACACACACTTCAGGGTTCCACTTGAAAAAGAATGTTCCAGCCAAAGAGCAAACTGTGTGAATTCTGGACGCCAGCAACTGCCTCTGAACAACCGAAGGGGGAATAAGACTGGAGGCTCTTTTAAGAAAGTTGTACACGATCAAATGCAAACATCTATGCACACGCAGCGACAGACCACCAGAACAAAAATGCTGATTATCTGCGGAATTCATGGGAAATTTCCATATCAGTGTCAGCACAGGGCTCAAGGCTCACTTCAGCACCGTCCTAGCGAAGTGTGCGTGCACAACACCTTCAAGTGTAAAACACTGGGAAAGAAAAGCAGTGGAGAAACGGCTGGGGATACAGAGAAAGGAATGACACGGCTTGGTCTGTTACTTAGCAGTTGGGGCTTCTAGAACAGGTCGCTTCCACTTCCAATTTTGCCTATAGGATTATCTTTACTTTTATCACAGCTATCTAAAGCTTTCCTTGGGATCCTAGCCTTCCCCCAAACAACTGTTTTCTTCCCAACTGTCCATCCAGTCTCTCTCTAATTCGTTTATATTATCCTTGAGAAAGAGAGCCCGCAACATCTCCCTACGTGCACATGGTACTCATTTCCTGCAGGGTAAAGGGGTTAGAATCGGACAGCGAGGCACGCTGGGAATCATCTATCCTTGGGCTGCTTCTTGGTGTTCAGCATCCTGTGGACACGCCACTCAGACACCTGGATTAAGCAGTTGCCTTTAAAAGCTTAAGTACTAAACGCTTAAGTATGACTAAGGAAAAAACGGTTCATGAAAAACGAGAAAGCAGCTCTGCTGGCGGGTCGTGTTTGGAGGTGGGTGGACGGCATGTCAGAAGTAAACTAATGTTTAACCTTTTGCTTTAGGATTTTCAATGACCTAAAGGTCCTATGTCGAGAGGAGAAAACTTCTAGAGACTGTAGCATAAAAACTGCTTAAGAGAGGATTATGTAATAACTGTATGTAAACTGGCTGGCTTTTAATAACATTCTGATTTGCAAGCAGCTAATACATTTAAGGGGCGCTAAGTCGGTCACAGATAGATGTCTCTGAGTAGCTCCAAGGATTGTAAGCTCCTATGAATCTGGAACATAACTGTGCCAGAATGTTAACCTCTCAGAGGCTGTTACACTCATGCCTGGTGAAGTGCAGGCAGAGAGAGCGGATAAGGAGAGAAAAGAAACAAAGCATGTGACAAACACACTCCTGGACATGGTTTCATTTCAACCCAGTTCCGTACTTTTGCAAATACTATTCAATACTATGCATTCGATACTACGCTGCCAAAAAGACTTCACCGTCCTGGATTAGAAAATATGTATATGTGACGATGAGGTGCTCAAGAGAACTATTTTAATAGGAAATTTCACGACTACGCCTCATTCTACAACTACTCTGTAGGGCTGAATGGAGAAAGGGCTTTATTTTACATTTCTCAGAATTCTCCGTTTTGACAGCAGGGTGCCTGCTGGAATGAATATTGCCTGATAAATTGTTCAACAACAACAAAAAAATGCCATCTATTAATCCTACTACTTAATGCTCACCTTCACTTAGCCCATCTAGCTTCCCAGAAGTTTTCTCTTAACTCGTACGGACCCCACTTAAAGAGCTACTGCACTGTGTTTATTGAGCAACACCTAAAGGCCGGACTTCAAAACCAACATGCTCTGAGAAAACCTGGAACGGCAAATCTCCTAACACGGGAAGGGTAAAATATGTGGTTGGGTCGAATCATATAACAAATGAGAATTTTAATCTGGGCTGTGTGCCCAAGACCCATCAGTGGCCCTCGGCCCGTCTGAAGATTATTCATCACCTTTCCCATTAAAGGTGGCAAAGCTGGACCTGCACAGAAGCCAAACTGGCACAGGCCAGAGTCCTCCCTCTGTAACGCCCCAGGCCGGCGCGGGCGTGCAGACTCTGGCTACTGCTCCTCTGCAAGAGGTGTCCCTGGCCCAGCAGCTCACACGGGACGTGACACGGGTCTTCACAGCAGGGGAGGAAAAGGCCCCCATTAGTCCCAGGCCCTCCCCCCTCTCACCTGTCTGGAGTTCGCCTCTTCCCGTTTTCGTTCACATCGAGAAGCAGCTCTGAGGAGTCAACAGGTGAGGTGGTGCTGGCATCCAGAAGCAGCTGTTCATGCTGGGCGAGGTACTGGGCAGGGTTCTGTTTGGCCAGCCTTGCGCAGTGGAGGAGCTCGCGCTGCAGCAGGGGCAGGTTGGCCTGTGGGGGCAGGACAGGAATGAGAGGGCAACCGACCCGAGGCTCCTTGGACCCAGGGGATGGAGTCCACTGCTCAAACAGTGGTGGAACACACAAGCCAGCTCAATGAGCATGCCACCAAGTGCACGCAAGAAGTCTGAGTCCCAGGCACAGTTCTCAGGGGTGGGCTACCCTGGGGGTGAGATGTAAGCCACCTTACCCATCCATCCTGCCTTCGTGCCCCTTGACAACCATGGGACTGGTGCTTATTTATTTTTTTTAAAGTCCCTTCATCCTGGAACGGAACAGGGATTCTAAACTCCGCAGGGTATCAGATTCGAGCTCTACCCGTGAGTAACGACCACGGGCCCCAAGGAAGAGGGAGGGTATGAGAAATACATACGCATTGCAATTCAACGCAAGGTGAGCTCCCTAACACGTTCAAAACTATCTGGCCACTTACCCAGGTAAAACAGGTTAATCCCATGAAATAGCCTTAGCCAACTACTAATCTCAAAGGAAGAAATGCAGAGATAAACATATAGATGGTTTTTAATAATCATCAGATTTATACGACATTTAAGCAATGGCCTGAGTTGGGTCAGATATCCCAGCTGGAATTCATGTACCAAGCAGCAAATACTACTGGTCTACAAAGGTAATCTGCCTTCTTAGTATCTATCCTTATTCTAAAGAATGCATGTATTCTTTTAAAAAAAAATTTAAAGATTTTTATTTATTCATGAGAGACACAGTGAGAGAGAGAGGCAGAGGCATAGGCTGAAGGGAGAAGCAGGCAAGGAGCCTGATGTGGGACTCGATCCCGGATCCTGGAATCATGCTCTGGGCCAAAGGCAGACGTTCAACCACTGAGCCACCCAGGTGTCCCAAGAACGCATGTATTCTAACATGAGAAGAAATCCTGTGTACCCATCACTCTCACTGCACACCCGACCTAGCACTCTGAAAAGGATGCTCAGAACATGGTTGTTGATGGATACTTCTGGCAATCTCAAATGCAATAAAAAGGGAAGGAGATGATTTCACACATGGTAAAGCATTAAGATGCAAATCTTAGAATTTTACCCTGAAAAGTAAACTCACGCTGACATTATAAATCTAGGGTGTTGTTACTTTTCCTTTTTTTTTTCTTTTTTTTCTTTTTTTACCTTTTGGGGGTGAAGGGAATAGAATGGATAGTATAGGAGGGCAAACAGTACTTGCTCATAACTCTCCAAAGTCAAGGGGAGATCAAGAACATAAATCTCTTTACAACACAAAGATTTTGGTGGTAGGAACCAGGTACCATGTGCACTTATTAACCCATGGAGTAGAAAAGTCTTTCTGAACACAGAGGGTTCTCAGTTACCTCAATTTTTGGGCCCCATGAGCCTTTAAAAAAACAAACAAACCCTGTGGAGTATCGGAAATAGGCACCAGAGTTGGACTTGCACCTCAAATCCATTTTCGGAGTATTACTCAACAAACTATCTCGTAATAATACTAAGGCAACATATGCCGCACAAGGTATAAAAGACTAGGGTATTTGCTAAAGATAAGCACATACCACACATTGTAACAATGGAAAGAACAATGGAGAGAACTTCCTCCATAGAACAATGCTAAAAATAAACCTTTGCAGTCAGC
>NC_064271.1:40125000-40220000 GCF_003254725.2 Canis lupus dingo
GGGGTGCGTCCTGGGATGTTCCCCCTAGGATATCCCCCTCGGGATGCCCCCCTGGGGTATCCCCCTGAGATGCCCACCTGGGATGGCTCCCTGGGGTGCCTCCTGGGATGTCCCCCCCCCCGGGGTTGCCCCCCTGGGATGCCCCCCCCCACCGAGATGGCCCACTGGGATGCCTCCTGGGATGCCCCCCCCCGAGATGCCCCCCTGGGATGGCCCCCTGAGATGCCCCCTGGGGTGCCCCCTGGGATGCCCCCCTGGGATGCTCCCCTGGGATGGCCCCCTGGGATGCCCCTAGCCACCTGGGATGCTGCGCCCCGGCCTCCGAGCTGTAGACCCCAAAGCGGCCGGCACCCTCGGAAACCCCAGCAGTAGTTAGGCCAAGCAATGCAGCCGCTTCCCTGACCCGGCCTGCGGTGTGTTCGCAAGGTCTCTCCGGGGCCCAGGGCACCCGCTGCAGCCCGCCGGTTACATTTTTATGGATTTTGGGAGCCCCTTGTTAAAGGCGACCTCGAATTAAGTTACAAACACTCACCACTGAACTAATGACCTTAAAAAGCAAAAGGACTGCCTCTCTCTGTGTCTCTCATGAATAAATAAACTCTTTTAAAATTCAAAAAAAAAAAAAAAAGCAAAAGGAACACTCAAAATTCACCCTGGTCTAGCTACCTGGCCGCATTTTATTATAATGTATGGGGTCGAGGTCAGTTCAAGCTGTTGTGTCTGGGACACTATATGTACCAGGGCTTGTTAGGTGAACGTCTTCTTAACTTCCCACTCATGGATGTCACTTGGGTACGTTGGGATCCGCTGGCCCAGGTGATCTTACGCCGGGAGACTGCGAATGCTCCGGAACCTGGCTTCTTCCCCACTGGGGCAGGCCGTTTGGCATCTCTCAGCAGCCACTCGTGGTGCCGCTGTCGGGCCCACCTTGACTGTTCCCCGCAAGGCCACGCTCCTCTGACCTGTAGGGCGGCTCTGGTTATTTTATGCTCCCAGCAGCTTTGTCTTAGCCGTAAGAATCCTATCTGATTTTCTCCTTAACTTTTCAAAAGTTTATTTTCCCCCCTCCAAGGTGCCTTGCGAGGTGATTGTACTTGGAACCGGCCTGTGGCAGAGACAGGAATAAGCCGTGTGACGCTGACGTTGCCCTTGCGGCGGGCTCCAGGGGGAGGAGCGCGTACTTGCCATCCAGTCTAAGAGGCCTGAACGAATGCTTTGATTCTTCTCTAGAAATGAGGACATCTTAGGTGGTGTGGCTAGTAGTTGAGACACTCTTTCAGCCCGTGGTAGAGGATTTGCATGAAGGACTGAAAACTTAAAAGTGGAAATGCTTGTAGCTCTGGTTTGTTTGCATGACTATTAGAAGGTATTGGGGCTTCTTTCCTTCTTCTACTCCCATCCTCATTTTAACAAAATCCCACGTAGAGATAGATCACCCAGGGGTCGGGGCTTAGAGAATCTCGCTTGCAGCGCACTCAACGCTTGGTTGGGTCTCTTGACGTGAGTGGTGGTGTCTTTCCGGTTTGCCTTAGGGAGAGAAAACAAATTCAGTGTCTACGAGGCGAAATGTCCCATGTCACGTATGTGTGTGGCTGTGTGATAAGCTGTAAAATGATAGATAGTGGACTATTAAGAACCTCTGGGTGTCAGGAGCGATGCCAGGTGGGCTTCAGTGGACTGTCAACTGCATTAATGCAAATCGTATTAGAGGATTAAAAAAAAAAGCCATCATATATTCCTTTGGAATTAATTTCCTTTTTTTTTTTTTTTGGAATTTCCTTTCTGTTTTCCAAAGTGAGGAACCTAACTTATTGTCTCTGTAGTTGTTAATGTGTGTAGACAGTGACGTAAATTCCTTGTCCTCCTAAGTCTTTCACGGTTTTGGAAGGCGTGCCTGGGGTCAGGTGTTTCATAAAGGAGAAGAGCCAAGAGTGTGCAGATGATACAATGATCAGACGTGGGAAAAGGAGCACGCCGTGCGTTATTGCCATCACTTAGCATTCTACGGAAGTGTTTTAGGGAAAAGGTGTCCGGAATAAGAAAACAGGGCCCTGTTGGCTTTTCCGAGGAGCTGAGGAAAGCTCTGAGCCGGGTTCGTGCTCGCACCGTTCTCAGGGAGCTGGGGGCGCGCTCCAGCTGGGTCTGCGACCGCGGCTCCGGCCAACCCCTGGGGTTACAAGGTGTTTTATGGTCCTCCCGCTGTTCCCAGAATGAATCGCAAGGCCTCTTTAAATTCCCGTGTACTTGGGTTTAGCTTTCTCAGCCCTGCTTTCCTCCCACACACCCCAGACCGCGGGCAGGGCCGCTGCTGGGAGAGGAGGCGCCCTCCCAGAGCAATCGCCGGCTCCCCAGCAGCCCACGCTGTGGAAGAAACACAAGAGGCCCAGACCGCTCCGGGCCTTTTAAGTGGCCCCTCAGTTAGGCCTCGATGTCGTGTAGGTAAATTCAGTCCAGAACACGCAGAATCTTTATTGGAATTTGTGCATTCATCTCTCACAGCTGCGGAGAGTTTAGACTAATCACAACCCTCCCTGGGACACTATCATCTTCGTAATTTGAAAAAGGATCAGGAGCCTGCAGGCTTGGAACGTCTTGAGAAAACACTGGCCCCGAAATACATCATCGCACGTGGGGGACCCCACTTGCAGCATCATCGCAGAGCGCTTAAGAATGCCGAAATCAAGTCTTCCTCTGGCCTGATTTCAAATGGCCCGAGAGATCGGGGAGCGGCCTTTTTTTTTTTTTTTTTTTTTTTTTTTACTGCAAAACAGATTCTTTCCTCCTCCATCAGCCCCGTTGCTGTCAACGTGTCCGCTGGTAGGTGCCAGAAATGAGCACGGCGTCCTGGTGATAGCGCGGCAGCCGCGGGGCCCTGGGGACCCTGGGGACCCTGCTGGGGTGTGTCCCGACCCCCAGACACGTTCGGCGGCGCCCCCTCCTCGGCCCTCCCGGCCTCACTGCATCTCTCCTCGGCGGCCTGGGTGAAAGCTGCCGCCTTCGGCCAGACCTTCTCCTGCTGCGGGGCCCCGGATGCTATTTTTCATTTGGCCCCACGTGTCCGTGGGGCGGAGCGGGGTTCGAAGTGGGTGTTGGGGGAGTGGCCTCTGAGGGCCTGGTGAACTGCACTCCCTTGCTCCACAGGCTGTCTTCACAGGTACACCCCGGGTGTGTGGCCCAGCTTTTGCCCCCATAGGTGTTTGCTGAGCCTTGCCCCATAGCTGCTTGCTGAGCCTCGGCCCCCGCATAGGAGTTTGCTGAGCCTCGCCTCCCATAGGTGTTTGCTGAGCCTTGGCGCGGCAACCCCCGGACAGGTGGGCCTGTGGGGGCAAATGCTACCGCGAGTGCTCCAGCCCATCAGCCCTCTGTGGCCCGGTCGTCCGGCATCTCTTGGAGGCCTGAGCATCAGGAGGCGCCTCTTGACCGTCAGGCATCGTGAGCGCAGCTCTCTCCCCCTCCTCCTTGTCTCATATCAATCTTTGCCTCATGGTCTTCGACCTTCGGAAACTCAATCCTCACTTGAGACGAAGAAGGAAGGCTCGGTCGGAGAACTGCGTGGGATGGGGAGCAGGGATCACAGCAGGCGGCCGGAAGGCGACAGGGAGGCCCGAGGGCGGGCCGAGGCGCCTCGTGGCCTGGCCATGGGGTTCTCGCCCAGCAGCCTTCCGTCCGCCGCCGGTCCCCGGCCCCGCAGCCCTATTGCCTGTTTGGGGGGAGCCGGGGTTGTAAGCAGACCAGCCCACTCGGTCTTCTCGGTCACCCCGCCACACGTCAGCCAGCCCGTGGCTTTACAAAAAGATGCTTTTGGATTTCTGAAAATCCAGAAGCTCTCCACCTCCACAAAAAACAAACTCGTGGGAGGCTCTGAGGATAAAGCCAACGGAGATCTCTCCCTCGCCGTGAGCTGCTGGAGGAATACTTGCAGGCTGCAAAGGACTCTAGTGATTCTGTATAAAACTCTTCCATTCTACAGAAGGAGCAATCGAGGCAAGAGAATCGGAGCAATATGGAAACTCTAGGAGTATTGAGAGATTTTCACTGCGACCGTTACACCGTCTCATTTCATTATCATCCCGGTTCTTCTGGGTAAGCCTCTTTCTGGTGGCCTTGACATCGATGATACGAGTTTAATATGAAATCGCCACATTTTGGAGCCCGTTCATGCCTGCATTGACATACCAATAAAAAATTTAAAAAACCGCTTATCCCTCACGTTCTTTATCTGTGATTGTCTGTGCCGCTGTACCGTCCTCACCCCCCTATAGTTCGGTGCTTACGTCTAGACCTCCTGTTACGCATGAGGCCCGGGCTCCTTGAAGGACGGGGACTGCAACTGACGTGTGCCTGTTTCTGCTGCAGGGCCTCGGAAGGGATGGAGAAGAGTGGCTTCTGAGGACATCTAAGCCGAAATCCTGTTATCACAGTACTTTGGGGGGTCAGGGAATACTCGCCGGGGTCTAATGGTTAAGGCTGATTCTCTGACCTGTGACTTGAAGCCTGTAGAAATGGTAAGCTCTTTCCTTCCCTGATTCTCCTTTCTTACTAACCGGGGCACAGAGTGGTCATTTCAAGCCGTGGAAGCTCTCGGCTGACGGAGAATGAGTCTTGGTGAGCTTGCAGGGAGGTCTCTGAGCTGGGGGGGGGGGGGGAGGTGAGGAGGGTCATACCCGAGCATGAGCTCTGGGGGGGCAAGGCCTGGCCTCGCCTCTGCACCCTGAGGGCTGGCACGTGCCAGGCATGTGAGTGAAGGGACAGATTCCTTCCATAGTAGGAGGAGCATATTTTCTGGCCTATGTTTTTTCCCCCCTGAAACGAGCTCAGACTCCACGTGAGCAGGGTCCGTTAGATACTGATCGTTATCGGCAGAGCCGTAGTGATGGCTCCATTGCTTTCCTTTTGCCTGCTCGGCCGTGGGCACTAAAATATCTTTTTTTTTTCTCTTTTCACTTGTAGTGTTTAATTTTTATTTTTTATTTTATTGGAGTTCAATTTGCCAATATACAGCATAACACCCAGTGCTCACCTGCATCGTGGATCCCACCAGCCTCTGAGCCAAGCCAGAACCTGTTCCCTGTTCTCCATCACGGTTCGCTCTGGAATGGGTCTGGATGGCCCCTGAAGCCTCGTGCGATGGACCTCTCCTCTACCTTGAGATTGAGCTGACACTTCGTCCGAACCCCAGACCCTTGCCCAGGGCAGCAGTAGTTTGCTGGGGCTGCTGATCATAAGTTGCCACTAACTCGGTGGCTTAAAACCACAAACACTCTCAGTTATGGAGGCCAGAAGCCTGCAGTCGAGTTGTGGGCAGATCATACTCCTTCTGAAGGTTCCGAGGAATAATCTGTTCCTTGCCTCTTTGCACTTGTTGTGGCCATTAGCTCTCCCTGGCTTGCGGCCTCATCATGCTAATCTGTCTCCGTCTTCATGTCGCCTTCTCCTCTGTGTGTCTTCTCTTGTGCATCATTTTTTTTTAAGAGAGGGGGCAGGGGAGGGGGCCGATGGAGAGGTAGAAAATCTTAAACAGGCTCCACATCTGGTGAGGAACCCAGTGTGGGGCTGGATCTAAAGACCCTGAGATGATGACCTGAGCTGAGATCAAGAGTCCGCTGCCTAACTGACTGAGCCACCCAGGTGCTCCTCTTGCGTGTCGACATTAAAGGAGACATGTGATCGCCTCTAGGGCCCTCGCAGGGCTCCTCCTTTCAAGATCCTTAACTGCGTTACATCGGCAAAGACCCCTTTTCCAAATAAGGTAACATTCATAGCTTCCAGGGACTTGACATGATCATCTTTTTTTTTTTTTTTAAGGGTCCTTTCTTAGCTTACCACAAGGACCCTGACAAACTCTTGGCCCATGCGGGCCCCTTGTTTTTTTTTTTTTTTTTTTTTTGGTTACGGCTAAGGTTATGCTTCAACATGAGTGAGTCTTTCTGGAATCAAAGTCTGTCACCACTTGACTATGAGTATCTCCACGGCTCACGCATTCTTACTGCCTTTCCAGGCCTCCACGTCCAACCCCTTGGGTATAAGTGTCAGGCTGGATCAGATCCAAGCTTGCCTTTGAATGCTGTGATTTTTGCCTGGTGGACTCTCTTCCTATAAATAAGCCCCCGGTCAGGTCAGATCTCTGAGGCTGGGCCACACTGCACTGGTGTGTGTCCTCTTGTCAGCCAGGCCTGGAGGTGTCAGCGTGCCTCAGGGCAATGATCACGCTGGGGATAGTAGTCTCATATTGATAATATAGCTTATCACACACCTACCATATTCAGGAGCTCTTTATATAATCTATTATTATTTTTATTATTTTTATTTTTAGATTGTCACAGCTGATGAGCTCGGGACAGAGAGGCACTTGTCCACAGTCATACAGCATGGGTTTTGAAATTGGGTCTAACGGAAGAACTCATGTTCATCTTACCGTGTCATCCTAGGGTTTACATGTTTTCATTATTTATCTTAAGGTTATCCCTCCCCACTAAAAAAAACAAAAAACAAAGAAAAAACAAAACAAAAAAACAAAAACAAAAAAAAAAAACAAAACAACTGAGGCAAGGGGAGGGATTTGCTTTAATTTGATTTTCTAATTATTTATAAGGACTTGGCTGACAAATCTGCCCAATCAGACAACTTAATTCTTAAATCTTGTCTGTGGGGGATCTGTTCAATTCAGGGCCTCTGAGTGTATGTAAGTTCGTATGACGCTTGCCAGGTTGCATTATTCTGCTGTTATCACAACCCTCCACCGCGTGCAGAGTCCGTCTGTACTGTCTTAACATTCTCCAGCAGCCCTCCTGGGTACACAGAGAAGATGAGCTGTGAGTGTGCAGGAGAATGCTAACAAGTTCAATCAGCTGGGAAAACCTTAAAAGTCCATTCCAAGGAAGAAGTTGTGCAATGATTTTGCACATTGGCCTCTGACGGAAATCCAGACCAATATCTATGCCCGGACTACGGTTACAGTTACATGAAAATTCTCTGAACCAACAGCAGTTTGTCACTTGGCCTTGCCAGCCGTGGTTCTGGATCCAGCTCCGTCATTGGGTTGAGTCTTGGACGAGACGCTGACACTTCTTGCCTTTCCGTCTCCTTATCTGTAAGTTGTGGCTAGTGAGTACCTGATGTGCTTCCATATAATAAACTAAAAGCAATCTTAAAAAAAAATTTAGGGTTTTGTGGGGCACCTGGGGGGCTCCAGGGTGGAGTGTCTGCCCTCGGCTCAGAGTGTGACCCCGGGGTCCCGGGATCAAGTCCTGCATTGGGCTCCCTGCAGGGAGCCTGCTTCTCCCTCTGCCTGTGTCTCTGCCTTTCTCTGTGTGTCTCATGAATAAATAAATAAAATCTTTAAAAAAATGTAATGTTTTTATACTGTAAAGGAAACAGTTTCAGGAAAGGCAGCGTGCCAAACGCGTGAACACGTGAAGGCGTTGGCAGCCCTATTTCCCCCCGTTTACCTGCTGAGGGTGGCGGGAACCTGAAGGTGTTGCTGATCTTCTCTTACCATCAGTTTCTTCATCCTTTAAAAAAAAGGGGGTCAGTGATAGAGTTCTTTACCTGGCAGGGATGTTGTGAGGGCTGCATGGGGGCCCGTGGTGGAGACGACACAGACGCAGAGCTACAGACAGCCCAGATGGCCTCTAAATTTTGAGCCCAAGAGGTAAAGAGCATCTTCACTGTCTGCTATGTCTCTGGCTTGTCTACTGCTTTCTCCCCATAGCCAGGGTGTATTTCGTAACAGACTGGACCAAGCAGAGGGGAGTTCCTTGTATTACTTTAAACAAACCTACCTGTGAGTGACTGCTCTGCTTGGGCCCTGGAGAGGGCGCGACCTGGAAATTAGGCCTGCTGATCAGACCCGGTAATGAGAAGGGGTCTTCAAAGAGTCGCCGTAGAGGGCGCGGAGAACAGGAGAAAGATGTCCGGTAGATGCAGAGTGATGTCCGGTAGATGCAGAGTGATGTCCAGTAGATGTAGAGTTATGTCCAATGCAGAGTGATGTCCAGTAGATGCAGAGTGATGTCCGGTAGATGCAGAGTGATGTCTGGTAGATGCAGAGTGATGTCTGGTAGATGCAGAATGATGTCCGGTAGATACAGAGTGATGTCCAATGCAGAGTGATGTCCAGTAGATGCAGAGTGATGTCCGGTAGATGCAGAGTGATGTCCAATGCAGAGTGATGTCTGGTAGATGCAGAGTGATGTCCGGTGTAGAGTGATGTCCGGTAGATGCAGAGTGATGTCTGGTGTAGAGTCAGTGAGAGAAGACCGTGCATTTGTTGCACACAACTCTTCCTGTTGAATCCAGCTGCTGCCGCCACCCAATTCAGCCTCCTACTGAGCCCCGCAGGTGTCCCCTGACCGGCTTCCCTGCCCCCAGGCGCTGTCTCTCCCATCAAACCACGATGCTCGTACTCCCGGCTCCTTCTCAGAGCCCAGGGCTTCATGCTCTTTGATCTCGGCTTACAGTAAGGAATATTTTATTTATTTTAGATCTTATTTATCTGAGAGAGCGAGAGAGAGTGGGTATGGGGCGGGAGGTGGGGCGAGGAGGAGCAGAGGGAGAGGGACAAGCAGAATCAGTGCTGAGCATGGAGCCCAAGACAGGGCTTAGCCCCACGACTCTGAGGTCATGGCCTGAGCCAAAATCAAGAGTCTGATGCTTACCCGACTGAGCCCCCTGGGCGCCCCAAGGAATATGTTTTGGGTGACAGCACAGTGTACCCCTACCTGTCATCTATCTAATCATCTCCTTATTTACGTATGTTACGCATCTAACGTGAGATAGAAGTTTCATGAAATTGTATTTTACCCTGTGTGAGATGCATGCTCGTATTTTCGATTCCAGTCTGCTGTGTTCTTTTATTTAAAAAAGTGCTAGTTGAAACCCACTTAAGTAGATTCTGTGACCTACTAGTAAGTAGTGGCCCACAGTGTGAGGTAGTCCGTTCTGAGGGCGTTTGCTCCGATTACGTCCCTGGTTTCTCACCAAGTCTCTGACGGCCTCGCATTGCCTGCCGCACGACGTCCAGGCGCCCAGTTCCCCGTCGGATCCGGTTCCCGTTATCCCTGGCAGGAGGCGTTAGAGCACAGGGGGGGCGTTGGGGTCAGATGGGCCACAGGTGAAGGTTGGCTGATGGCGCTTGTCAGTGCTGTGACCTTGAACAAGTCAACAATTTCTTATGCCCCTGCTCCCTTCCCTGCAGCGGGGAGTAACGGTGCCCACCTCGTGGGCTCTCATTAGGGCAGGTGAGAAGCGCACAGTACGTACTAGCGGTGTGGTGGTTCTGTCCAGCCTGGGCTCCAGTTTCTAACCTACTCCACCGTGAGTGGCTGTTTCCCAGAAGCGTAGGGCGTCTTCCTTCCCTGACCACACTGTCCTTTTTGAGAAGTCTTATCAATCTTTTATTATTCAGCGAAATTGAGACCACCACCCTCGTCCCCCCCGACCCGCCAATGTATCTGCAGCCCTAGAAGTACATCATGCACTTTCTGTTCTTATCGCCTATCAGAGCTCTTCCTACTGAATTAATAATTAATATTATTAATATTATTAATTAATAATTAATTAATTAAGTCAGACTATACTTAGATTATTAATAATAATCAAGTATTATTATATAATAATTAATAATTAATTATATTATAATATAATTATATAATATAATATTAATTATATATTAATTAATAATTATTAATTATTATATTCAGAACCTGACTCCACAGCGTGCATTAAACAATAAGGAAAGTCATAATGGTCCGACCTCTAAATCCAGAGGTGCAGTGACCCCAGCAGGTTGGTGAGGAGGCGGTTGGTTCTCACGGTGGGATCCATGAGGATCGGGGATGTGTTCATCCCACGTGTACCTCCCCGCGACGCCCCCTCAAAACACCCAGCACCGATGCCCTCGTGAACGACCACTTATGTAAAATTGCCACTTGCTCTAGGAAGCTGAGATGGGTAGGGCTCGAGGTTTCCCAGTTAAAACAAAATATCTGATTCTGCGTGTCGAACTGAAAGTGTCTCGCCTACCTTACATTTTTAACTCCACCAGAAATAAAGTAAAAATGATCTTTGATTGACTTGAACTTTTCACACAAACGCAAATTGCCCATGGAAATAACCGGCTCGCGGCTGGTTTTCTATCTATGGTATCAGCACTGTTAAAGCTGGTCAGCCCCAGGACTGTCTGGTGTGCACGCGTGTACACGTGCTCTAATTCTTGGAACCATGCACGGTGGGGGAAATGAGTGAGCACAATAGATGGGCACCGTTCTAGAACGAATCCTGGCTCAAGGATATAGGGTGGTGGTTATGGGTAGCGGCTCCGTGCCTACACCTACTGAATTTAAACTCTATTTCTATAGAACCCATCTATTTACCGGCTGTGTTATTTAACCTGTTTAAGCTTAAGCGCTTCTATTCCTTTTCGGTGAACACGGGGGCTAACGAGACTACTTGCGCTCAGGACTATTATGAGGGTTCGGTGAGCTAATGCCTGTGAAGCACTTAAACCACATCTGGTGAGCATCTACTAGTGGAATGCGATGCATGCCCTACGTCCCAGCAATTCCGCTTCTAAGTACGTATCCAGTATATGAGTGCGTGTATTTACCAAAACACATGCCCTAGAATGCTCACAGTTCTGGGATTTATAATAGCCCCAAACTGGAAGCTGCCCAAATGCCCATCCGCAGTGGGATGGATAAATAAATCGCAGTGTATATGCGTAATAGAATGTCATACAGCAACAAAAATGAATAAACTATACGCGCTTGCAAACACACGGGGCAATCTCACAAATGTAATATAGGATACAAGGAACCCGATACAAAAGAGTAAATGCTGTGTGATTCGGTTTATATAAAGATCACAAGCAGGTAACACTAGGAAATAGGATGGTGGCTGCCCTCGTTGGGGAGAATGAATAGGATGAGGCAGGTTGCTGGCGGGGGGGGGGGGGGGGGCTGGACATGCTCTGTTCCCTATTGTTGTACTGACTGGGTGGGTGTGCTCAGTTTGTGACAGGTCACCAAGCTGGGTATTTGGGATTTATGTACTTCCCTGTACGTGCATTCTTTTTTTTTTTTTTAATATTTATTTGAGAGAGAGAGAGAGAACGAGCACAGGAGTGGTAGGGGGTAGGGCAGAGGGAGAGGGAGAAGCAGGCTCCCTGAAGCAGGGAGCCCAATGCAGGAGCTCCACCCCAGGACCCCTGGGCCCAAGGCAGATGCTTTACCGACTGAGCCACCCAGGTGCCCCTGTATGTACTTTATTTTAAAAAAGTTCTTGGGCAGCCTGGGTGGCTCAGTGGTTTAGCACTCGCCTTCGGCCCAGGGTGTGATCCTGGAGACCCAAAATCGAGTCCCATGTGGGGCTCCCTGCATGGAGCCTGCTCCTCCCTCTCCCTGTGTGTCTCTCTCTCTGTGTGTGTCTCTCAAGAATAAATAAATAAAATCTTAAAAAAAAAGTTCTTAAAAGTACATGGTGAATCAAAAGTGCTTAATGCATGTTCAGTATTGTTATTCCTCGCCAGAAAGACCAGTGTTGAGTGCTGACTTTGTGGTTATTGAGCCTTAGGAGTCTTTTAAACTCTCTTTCTAAAAAAAAAAAAAAAAAAAAAATAAAAATAAAAATAAATAAATAAATTCTCTCTTTCTAAAACAATAAACGGAGATCATGGTACTTGCCCTGAGGAAGTGTTAGGTGCTGTGGAGAACTGGTGAGATGATTTTTTTAAAACGGTAGCAAGAAAATAAAAATTAAAAATTAATGAATAAAATGGTAGCAGCCTCTTGAGCATCCAGCAGCAGCCTTGGAGCAGATTTTTATGATAAGAGGCAAAGTCACGTGAGAGCCTCCCTGGGTGGTGAACATGTGAGGCCAGCGGAGGTAGTATTACGAAGGGGTTTCTGTTTATGGTTTGAGAACGGAAGCCCCCGCACCATAGGCCTTGCTAGATAGAACTGGTCTTGAGCAGAGGTTGGGGATTTTCCCAACGATTCGTATGCCCAGGAGGTAGCCACCAAAGCCAGGGCACTGGTGAGCTAACAGAACTTTCTAGTTATTTCTCTCATCTGGCATTTGGAACTGGGATTGACCCATTAGAACTGAAAAAGGCCCCAGGATGTTGGACCATGTCGGGATGGAGGAATGGGAAAGGCCTTAAGGAAGCAACTCTGACGCCCGCTGGTAAGGTAAGGTACGGATCTCAAGGAATTCACTTATCCTAAATGAAATAAATGAAACGCTATTTGTATTCTAAGTTAGTAGAATCACTAATCACTTGGATCCTCGTTCATGGCAGGAGCTCTAAATGACTAGCTGTCACCTGTTGGACACTTAACTCTTGTCCTGCACGGAGACTGATCTTTGTTCACCAAAATTTGTCCTCTCCTCCTTCCTAGACATGTGACGAGACTAGATTTCTCAGCATCCTTTGAGTTAGATGTGATTCTATAACTCATTTTTTTAAAAAAAGGTTTTTTTTTATGTATTCACGAGAGACCCAGAAACGCAGGCAGAGGGAGAAGCAGGCCCCATGCAGGGAGCCCGATGTGGCACTCGATCCCGGGACCCCGGGGTCACGCCCTGGGCCCGAAGTACTCCCCAGGAATTCTGATTTAATTAGCTGGGGGTAGGGTTCAGGGAATAGGGTACTAACTGCCCCCAAGCCCCTCCCCAGGTGATTCCAATCTACAGACGGGATTGAAACCCACTGGATGGGAGGAATGTTTGCTGAGGGTCCTAGAATTCTGTTCCCTCCTTGGTGGCCTTCAGAGGAGGAGCTTATTCCTCTCCTAAACAACCTTGTCATCCTCTCTTATTAAGCACTTACGGGTAATGCTTCTGGTGACCTGTCTGCACTGCTGGGAGTACTTGTCTTCCTAAACTTCATTTCAGCCAGAAACTTCTTTTTTTTTTTTTTTTTTTGACATCTTCTTGTTTGACATCTTGTTTTGGATGCTGAGCTTTGTCTTTGAACAAAATAATTCAAGATGGTGATGTGCGGAGAAGCTGCCTGCTGGCTTTCCCCAGAACCTGCCTTTAGGGACCGCGTATTGAACACCGAGCCTTAAACCCCGCAGCAACAGTCTAACCTGAGGCCTCAGCACTGAGACAGACAGACACTCTCCATTACGGAGATGGATGATGTAATAATTAAACTACTATTTTGTGCAATCGGTTTCACCTGAAGGTTCCTAAGCCTGAAGAACATCTGGTGGCAATTTGTAGTTAACACAACATTATTTTGCATTTATTAAGTGTTGATAATGCGCTAGGTGTTGTTACAGAGTAGAGTCTCTGTTCAGAGGTCAAATATGTCCCAAAAGAAAGGAGGTGAGGCTCATAAGAGTTTAGGACTTTTCCTAAAAAAAATCCGTCTATCTAGGTTAGTTGAAACTCCCTAACTTTGGCAAAGACTGCCATTTGTGTAAATTTTCTGCAGTTTGTAATGCGTTTTTACATAGATTATCTAATTTATAATTTAATCTTCAATCTAGCCTTGACCGCCTTGTGGTTTAGTCAGCGGCGAGCACCTGAAAACCTGACTCCACAGCGTGCATTAAACAATAAGGAAAGTCATAATGGTCCGACCTCTAAATCCAGAGGTGCGGTGACCCCAGCAGGTTGGTGAGGAGGCGGTTGGTTCTCTCCTTCCACTCCTCCATCCAGGGATCGGCTCCAGCCAAGGCTACTTTCCCTCACGGTGGCAAGAAGTCGGTCAGGAGCGCCCGCGGTTACCCGTTTCATTATCCATGTCCGGTGGAAAAGAAGAAAAATCTCTCCTCCAACCACGGAAGAGAAGTCATTGTCTCCCGATTCGTCGGTGTAGGACTGCGTCCGTGGCACAGGGAGCAGCGGCGGGAGGGGGCCCTACGGTGACTGGCTCGGGTGCTTGCACCAACTACCAGCCAGGAGGGCAGGGTTCCCACGACTGGCACCCCCCAGCCAGGAGCCAGTCTTGGGGCCGGGCGTGGCGTCCGTGGCTCTTGGGTCCCCTGGAGGGAGGAAATGAATGACCCGTCAGGGTTTGGAAATAAGCAGAAGGGAACGGATGCCGGTAGCACTCAGTGGGGTTTGGTGCAAGTATTTGGCGCCGGCGTACAGGGGAGAAACACTGGGGTTTATGGACGTTGGGTGCCTGCCCAGGTTAGGTGGTGGCCGCCCGGAGCCCTCGCGCTGGGGCTCTGTGGTCCACCCCATGGCGGCGCGGCCCAGGCCTCTGGGCACAGCAGAGTGGGCCTGCCCTGCTGCCCGCCTCCTCCCTCGACAGCTTCCCGTGCAGTTTGGGACCAGGAGGGCGTGTACTGGCCTCGTAGTGTCATTGCAGCCTGGCTAGTGCTGCTCTCAGCTGCAAATGCACGAGGTGCCGGCCAGGCCCAGCTGGGGTTGCAGGCAGGGAGCCCCAATAGGCACCCCCCACCACCCCCCTCCCGGCCCATGCTGCGGCTGCCCTGGCCCTTGAGGGTTTTATTATGATCGCGGGACCCACTTCAGCAGAACCGCCAGGGGATTGTGAGGATCAGGGCTTATTACTCATGAGTCCTGGAGGGTGCACAGCAACGCCAAAAGCAAGGGAGTGAGGTGGGGGAGAGGGAAAGAGAGAGAGAGAGAGAGAGGATGAACCTGGAATTTTGTTTTCTAGGGACTGAGGGCAGGATGTCTGCGATTTGCAAGTTCACTCTTCATTGGCTAATTTGAAGCGTAAGAGCAAGAACTGGGGGGCAGGGAGGGAGACGCAGGGCCCCTCAGGCGGTCAATTAGTTGGGTTGCCAGGCTCCTGAAGCAGGGGGCGGCCCAATTCCTGGCCTGGCTGTTGGCTGGTAGCTGTGTCACACGGCTGACGACACACTTATTTAGGACGGATGTCTTTGGAGATGGATGCGCTGGCGATCAAAAACGGAGTGTCGGGCACTTAGAGCCCAGGCCTGCAGATCCCGGGTTCTGCTATCGCCACGAACCCTAGGGCTTTGGGCACGTTGTTTTGTTTCTTTGGGCTTCCCTTCTTCAAGGAGGCATTAGCATGGTTGTGGCATTGGCTTCAGAGAAATTCTAAATTTTAATGACTTTTACAATTCTTTCCTCCCTCTGCTCCCGTTTCCCTTGAACCCTCTACTTATCGGTGGTTTCAGACGTTTTTTTGGAAACACACATGCTAAGATGCATATTTTATATAAAGACCCAGTGCATATATGCACACACACACACAAAGACCCTCGTATTAAAAATTTCATTGACCGATATTTATATTTTATTTATATATTTATTTATATATATTTATATATTTATATTTATTTTATATATATTTATAAATATATTTATATATTTTATGTTTATTTATATATATAAATATATATTTATATATATTTAGAATGTAATTCACTCTATAGTCCGACTATAGTTTCTTTTATGGCTTGTCCTACCTTAACCTATTCTGTTCTTTTTTTTTTTTTTTTTTTTACCTATTCTGTTCTACCCTATTTTATTTTATTTATTTTCAGTCCTGGAGAAAAATGGACTCCCTTGATTTCACGAACCCTTCCACGGATCTCAGCCCTTAGTAAATCTTTCGGGGTCAGCCTTTGGCTCTTCGGGCCGTAGACTTGACGAGTCTATATTCTCTCAATCTGCCCATCTAGTACCTGACGCCTGACGCCAGGTTTCTCAGTCTTGCACTTTATTCCCTTGCCCTCCTGGCTTCCACTTTGCCCTGAGGACAATTCATTAGTTAGATACGCCGGCGTTTAGCTCACTAGTGTGCCAAACAATCTTTATTCTGCTCAGCCCTCTCCGGCCCAAACGATTCTGGGAGCCACTGGTTAGACCTGGTTGGTCTCTCTTGCCTTCTGATGCCTAGAAGTCGTAAATGAGACGGGAACTGTTCTTTTCTAGAGCAGAGATAAAAGACTAGAGCATTCCAAAAAAAAAAAAAAAGAAGAGAAAAAAAAGCGAGCTCCTTCTTTCCTCAGATTTCTGTATAATCAGCTTCTCTCTCTCTTCTCTTTCTACTTCTCCCCCCTCCCCCATTCCCTCCACCTCTTCCCCTGCTGAGAGTGGGGGGCTCGGGTCTCAGGCTTAGTGATGGCTTGTCCCACCTAAATGCCGAGCCTCATCACCGTGAAGGTTTGATGTCCGGTCTGCCCGGAGGACCGTAGCTCTGCCCAGAATTCCTGCAGAAATGCTGGATTTGTGCAGGTTCGCCAGCAACGTTCACCCCCAGAAATCAAGT
This sequence comes from Canis lupus dingo, assembly GCF_003254725.2. NCBI lineage: Eukaryota > Metazoa > Chordata > Mammalia > Carnivora > Canidae > Canis > Canis lupus. Next base: position 40,141,226 of record NC_064271.1, read on the forward strand.
CCAGTCTAGCGATCCATGAGTACATAAATCATTTTAGGGAAGGTGAGGGGTCATCTGGCCCGATATTTCTCCTCTGCTTTTGGTTTATCTTAATCCCGTTTTGCTATTTTTTCACCACGCCCTCAATCTTCTCTGTCTCCAAAAGAAGCATAACCACCCCTCCTACCCCTCCTCAACTTTTACAAACTCCGTTAGAGCCACTTTCTTCAATAACTTATTCCATATGTTGCATACATGGGCTCCGTCAGGACCCTCCCTGCCCCCCTGCTTCCTCATGTCTGTATGGCATCCCTCGGTGTTGGGGTCATTGCAAGAGGAGAAAATACGCTCCGATCCCACAGCAACGGGCCCTTTCTCTTTGGGGTGTCCAGCGCGTCCTGTCATGTAAGAGGTTTTAGGGAAGTCTTCCTAACCCAGTGACAAACAGCCGGGCCGTCTTCGCTGTCCTCCTCCTTCCCTTAAACGCCCACGTGGCCTGCATGGTGCTGCCCTTCCTTCCTAGGACAAAGGACAGAAGGGCCCCCATCTTCCTTAGGGGGGTCCAGTAAAAGCTCTGAGCAGACACAGGACCCCTCTCCGGGTTTCCGGTCGATTCCTTTTGCAAACATACTTGCAGATTTCAGCTGTTTTTAAATGCAGCTGGGTATAGGGCCGATGATTTTTTCAAAGATATATCTATTTTTTCTTCTTCTAAGTAACTGCACTTATGTCCATTTTGCTGCTTTTTCTGATCGGTGCTCAGGTTGGACTGTTCCTGAGGAACGAACTCTCTTGTGTCTCTGCCCCCAGAGTATTCCGTTTTCCGCTAATACTCGTTAGCAGAAATACAGGGAAAATACAGCTTTTCCCTGTTGGGTGGATATCGCTTTTCCTCGGGATGAGATCTTTTCTGTGCACAGGGGCTTTATCACCCTTTGCCTCCTGCCAAATCTCCCTGAAATCGGAGAGGGGGCCCCGCCCGCCCTGCCCGCCCCGCCCCGGGCCAGGCCCGCAGGTGCTGGGAGCCGCAGCGTTGCAGGCCCTGGCAGGGCTGCAGGCGGCCAGTCGCACTTCATTATTGTGGATTTGTAAGTCCGACCTTCTTCTGCACTGCCAGGAAGCTACTGGAGAGTTCTTGCCATGCCTCACAGGCATGGAACCCTGTGGATGTGGTCAGCCTGCGGGGGCTGTGCCAAGGATTATGAAAGGGAGAGTGGTGCGTGGGGAGTATTTTTTTCGCAATACCGACTTCTCCCTTCCTTGCTAGTCTTTTAAAGATGTCCTCGGGTTTGCTCCACTGGTCCAGATGGCTGCCTCTTTGCAAACGCTGGCTTCCTTGCTGGAGGCACTTCAAAGCCGTAGGGGACTTGATAGATAGAGTCCCTTGTTTCTCATTGGACCCCATGGTGCGTTATTACTTACGGGGGTTCTTTGGTTTGGGTCCATAATATGGTATTCAAGGAAATAAACTGATGCTATAGTGCCCAGATAAAATATCCCAGCTCTACTACTCATTTACTGTGGATCTCGGGGCAAGTTACTTAATCTTGCCATGCCTCAGTTTCCTCATCTGTAAAGTGGAGCCGATTACACTACTCTCCTGAGAGATAAGGGAGTTAATGTCCGAGAATGCTTAGAAGAGTGCCTGGCACATAGGAAGCACCCAGCACATCTTGGGTGGTTGTTATTTGGCGCTTCTGTGTTCTAGCTCCATTCTCCAACCTACCCCTCCAACCCCTGGCGGGTTCATCAAAGGAAGGTTAGGATGAGTTCTATTAGGTCGCATTGGTCCCTGGAAATAAATAAATAAATAAATAAACAAATATTTAATTTCTGGCTTTATTGCCAACTTCTGAGGTCCTAGATCTGTGAATAGTAGGGACATAGGATTTTTGCATTTGTGATTCCCGGCAGGGAATCCTCTCTCCAGGGAGGCAGCTGTACCTCTTTCCCAGTTGACTTAAGACACTCGGTCCCATCCAGGTGTCCCTGCGTAATAATTACCCTAGGACCTGCTCAGACTCAGCTGTCAGTTTGGTATTTATTAATTATCCTGCGACTGGCCTTTAAGGTATGTCTCTTGTTTATGCAACTTAGCCAGGATCATATTTTGGGGCAATAACGATATGGCAGTTGCTAGAGCTTCACTTGACTTTCTAAGCTCTTTCCATACCTCACTTTTGTTTGTATTGGCAATTTTGGGAAATGATATAGTCACTTTCTAACCTTTCTGCCTTTCTCCGGGTGAATTGCCATTTTCATTTTTTTTTTTTTTTTTGGGGCAAGCGAGCTGTAGGTAAAGTCCGTGATTATAGCAAAATATATTGAGTACCCGTGACTGAATTGAACATAAAGTTGACAATCTGTTACCAAATCGGCAAGTTAATTGAATTAATTAATCTCTTAGTCTCTTCAATCAACTTTCTTGACTATTTGGTTTGTTATCCGAGGGAGCCTGCAAGAGCATCGTTTCCCCTCGTGCCACGTAAACACAAGTACTAATTCACTCAAGCAGTATTTCTTCTCAAGGGATCCCTGGGTGGCGCAGCGGTTTGGCACCTGCCTTTGGCCCAGGGCGCGATCCCGGAGACCCGGGATCGAATCCCACATTGGGCTCCCGGTGCATGGAGCCTGCTTCTCCCTCTGCCTGTGTCTCTGTGCCTCTCTCTCTCTGTGACTATCATAAAAAAAAATTAAAAAAAAAACAAACCCTGCTGCAGGGGCTATTTTCAGGTGCCATCACGTGGATTACCTGTGGAAGTCTTCTTATTCCACGTGTGAGTCAGTTCATCAGAATAACAGATCTGTCTCAACTACCAGACCATCTCTCTGCCTTGAATCACTTGCCAAGTGGTGTTGACCTTGAAGGGCAAAGCTGAGCATTGGCTCGCGTCCTTTCTTTATCACCAAGCAGACCAACTACCATTTCTATAGGGACCTGGGGGCAAGAGAAGTCTCTAAAGCTGGCTTATTTCTCAGCTTGGGTCTGCTATTGTGTCCGTGTTTGGGGGGTAACTCTGTTCTTAGGGTTACAGGGCCTGCCTTCTAGCTTTACAGGCCTCAACATTTATTTTATTAATTTCCAGGCAGTAATAATAACTGCGACATAGCCCTTCCTGTGTGTGGGCACAGCTCTAACTACTTTAGAAACGTTCCTCTATTTAATGCTTTCAACAGCCCCAGGAGGTAGGTTCTGTTATTATACTCACTTTGCAGATGAGGAAACAAAAAGTGCTTCGGAGAGGTGAGGTTCTTGCCTGAGGTCTCATAACAAGTGTGTGGTAACGTCCACGGTCTCTGAGCTAGTGAGGGTAGTGCTGGAATTAAACTCAAGCAGCCTGGCTCCCGACTCACACGTACTAAACTGAGGGACTGACTTAACTCCTGCTTACACCAGAATGGAGATTGACTTATCTGCAGCAAGAGATGTAATAACGATGATAATACATGGCTATTTTCTCTGGTCACTTCCTTCCAGTGAGAAAAATCCCCTTGAAAGTCCACATCATGATCAGTTGTTGCTAGATGAGCATAAAACCAGAAGAAACACATTAAAAAAAAACAAAAAAAAAACCAAAAAACGAATTAGACTGGATGGATAGGGAACCAAGGACCCTTGTTGGTCCCTCCGGACTCCAGGTCACATGGCCTCGGTCTTTTCAGAGACACATTAGTATTTGGAGCTGAGAGGTGATGTCTGGGTCTTACTCCACAAAGTCCTAGGTCAGTGCCAAGAGTCTGGGGCACTGTTACCAGCTCCACCCTGGGAAACAAGCAGGGAGGGAGCCAAGGTGAGAAGCCAAGAGAACTGAGAACCATGTGTGATGTGTGAGAACGCTCCAAGCAGGCTATGTGGAAGCATTCTGGAAGAATTTCCTGAGGCAGAGTCCAGTGTTTGCCATGGCTTTTTATGTGTGCCTCCGGTGTGGGCATCCTGGGAAGAGTTAAAGGAGCTGCCAAGGAGGAGACTTGATTTCTAGGACTTGGAGGAAGCTGCATGGGTCACCTTTCCTCCTTCTAGGCATATGCTTAGAACTCTGACGATGGTCCCAGACTCTGTCTTGGGTGGATCAGACTCCTAATAACACTCCTATTCTCAAATCCCTTTCCAGAAAACCTTTTTATTTTGAAATAATTACAGATTCATTGACAGTCATAAAAATAGTACAGAGAGGTCCTGCACCCAGGTTTCCCCAAGGGTAGCATCTTACCTAACTAGGGTACGGTATCAACCAGGAAGTCGACACCGGTACATTCCATAGATCTTTTTCAGATTTTACCAGTTTTACACGCACTTATTTTTGTGTGTGAATAATTCTTTACCACGGGAGGCACCCAATAAACATCTCTGAATGGAATGAACTTCTATCTTCATTCTTACTACTGATGCTCTTAGTGTGGGGTGGGGCCTCCCTCAATCCCCTATAAACCTGTCCCAGCACCTTGGTTGACCTTGAATTTGGGTCTGATTCAATCCTACAACTCTTACTGAATGCTGTTTTAATTGATTCTTGTCTGTCACGGACTACCATGCACTTTTAACAAAGTTTTAATCAAATCTGTATAAGATTAAAGACATTTTAAATAAAATTAAAGTCAAAAATTGTTAAGCTTAGCATAAATGTGCTCAGTAAGTACAAACGGGCATTGCTCATACCTGCCCCTCTCGCTCCTCATCTGTTCCGCTGTCCCGTTTCTTCTTACAGCTCTTCATTTCTTTGGGCTAAAACATCGACCAGTGCAATGACATTCATGTTCCCTCATCATATAAGTTCGAATGAAAAATCTCATGAGCAGCAAGGTGGAGCAAATCACATTTTTTTGAGTTCCAACCGTTCGAGTTTCACGATACCTGCTGCGTGGCTCTCGTTAAGGTGAAACACGTCCAGTCACTGCACCCAATGATCGGAACTTGTTTTCGTGACTGAACGAGGGTTATTTCATAGTGATGGAGTGTCCTGGGGAGACTGACTGCTGGGTGCAAAGGCGAAAGCTGGCATGAGGAGAGGTGGAATAAGGAGAGATGAAAAGCCAGAGTGGAAAATCACTAAACAGAAGGGCAAAGATATTCTTTAATTGCTGACATAGACACCTGACTTTTCTCACTGATTTGGAAAATCCAGGTAGTTTGTTCACGTGTCAACAAAGTGCAGGCGTGAGATACGCAAAGGGACGCTGGTTAAGCCTCCCATCCAAGCTAGCCTTTCTTTCTAATATTTTCAATTTGGACAGAGCCTTTAATCTGCTCTGATTTTGAGATCTAGTTGAAATTCTCTATGCTTAGTATGTTAATTCCCATTGGTTTTTCCTCTGACACTGGCTTCATCTAATGGGTGGACTCTTGAAACTGTATGTCTCAATGGTATCCTGATTTTGGAAACCACCCCTCTCTGCCTTCGTGCCCCTCCGTACTGCCATTATATGCTGTTTAACCTTAAAAAAAAAACCAGCTTTAATCAAGAACCTAGGGCTGCCCATTGGACCAAGTCAAGTCAAACTCCTGTCATTCACAGCTCTCTTTGATCTGGCCCTTACCCCGTGGCCTTGAGGTCCGTATGCTCCTTTGATGGCCCTCTTCACGCAACATTTACCTCTTATCTCCCCAAACAACAAGGAGACGCACAAGAGGAAGTGGTTAAACACGTAGCATTACTTTTCTAAGACTGCTATAACAGGTCACCCAAACTTGGTGGCTTAAAACAATACAAATTTATTCTTTCACGGTTCTGGAAGCCGGAGGTCCAAAATCAAGGTATCTGGAGGGTTGTCTTCCCTCTGAAGGCTCTAGGGGAGACTCTTTCCTTCCTTCCTTCCAGTTTCTGGTGGCTACATGCGTTTCTTGGCTTGCTGCTGCGCTCCTCTAGTCTCTGCCTCCATCTTCACATGGCTTCTCTTTTTTCTCTCTCCTCTGGGTGTCTTTTATAAGGACACTTGTCATTAAATATAGGGCCTACCCAGGTAATCCATGGTGATCTCACCTTGAGATCCGTATAAATTAATTATATCTGCAAAGACCCTTTTTTCAAATAAGGTCGCACACACATGTTCCGGGAGCTAGGATGGGGACACATATTTTGGGCACTGCTCTTCAATTGGCTACAATAATTAACCCCAAAGAGCATTGATTCTGAGGTATCAACCATTGCTATGAAAATATTATGTAATGGTTTGGACGAAAATATAAAACATGCTTATAAATTGGTGGTTAAGATGAAGCTGGGTTGGGTAGTTATACACTTGAAAACAGAAGCTCTACTAATTCTGGGAAGAGTAGGTTATAGTTTTTATAGGTTATAAGAATGAGTCAAAATTAACAAAATGGGCTTTTATTTTGTGCTTATCTCTATTACATTACTTCTCACATGGTTCTGCTCACCCATCCGACTGGAATTTCCTTGACCGTGTGTCTCGTGTGTAGCATATCCATTAAGTAATGAATAAAGGAAGAAATGTGAAGTCTCAAATTGGGCAGAAACAATTAACCATACAGGGTTAGGGGGAAATCCAGCTGTTTAGGGATTTGCATGGAGAATTATTCAGTAAACTTCAGGCTCAAATAATGTGACATGGCTGGTAAAAAAAAGTCACACAACCTTAGGGTGCATTATTTGAACTCCAGAGGCCAGCTCCTGGAGGTAATAATTATTTAGAATTTATACAGGCTACGGAAGGGGTGAAAGGTCTCTGGACCCATAAATGAAATGCTAAAGACCCTCTTCATAGCTTTTTATAAGCTGATAGCCCCTTCTAGAGAAAGTGAAGATTCTCGATGCCTTCTTATTATGGTGATTTATGAACACCTAGGGAAAGGGAAGGCGATGATGAAAGTGGAAGGAGGCGGAGTCAGTCACTCGCCCACTGACTCCCATTTTCATCAGTGCTTAGGTAAAGACATACGGATCCACTGTTTGCTCTGGACGAGGATAAAAGGGAAGGTGCTGGCCGTGCGGCGTATCACGAAGTTAAACATCCTCCGTGGTTGCAGTGGTCAGTTTTATGTGTCGAACTTGAATCTCAGTATTGCTATCCAAGTGTTTTGTGGATGTGATTAAAGCCTATGTCAGTTGGCTTTAAGGAAGATTATCCCAGGTAATCTGAGCCTGATTTAATCCACTGAAAGGTCTTAAAGGCAGAGCTGAGGCTTCCTTGAGAAAAGAAATTTTTGCCTGGATCGGTACCTTGAGCTGCGTAGCTTTCTCTTCCCCATGGCCTAGCGTATGGATTTAAGACTTGCTTAATCGGCCCCACAGTCTTGGAAGCCAATTCCTTGTGTTAAATCTCTTAATATCTTTTCACCAGTTTTGTTTCTCTGGTTGAAATCGATAGAGTGATTTCCAGGATCCCTGGCAATGGGCTGAGCGACTGGAGAGGGACTGGGTGGCGGTACAGTGTTCATCGGTGTTCCTAAAACTTTAATTTTATTTATTTATTTATTTATTTATTTATTTTTATTTATTTATTTATTTATTTTTATTTTTTTGTTCCTTAAACTTTACAGTGATACGAATCATCTGGGGATCTTGTGAGTCAGCAGGCCTGAGTGGACCCAGGGGATGCTGGTGCTGCCCGTGGACTGTGCTGTGAGTGGCAAGGTTGCATCCGTAGTTCTCAACCCAGTCTTCGCATGAGGATCACCTGAAGGGCTTTTGAAAACTGCTGATGTCCGGACGACACCTCTAACGAGCATGATTTGATTGGCCTGCTCTGAATGCAGACAGCGGTAGGGAAGCAAGAGTGTAGGTGCGAGGTTCTCAGGGTGTGGTCTCCAGACGTCAGCCTCACGTGGGAACTTGTTAGAAATGCAAACCATCAGACCTCATGCCAAGCCTGCTAAATCCCAAACTCTGGGGTGGGGCCCCGGCAGGCTCATTGATTCCCTGCGGGTGATTCTGATGCCCACTCATGTTTGATAACTACAGGGACGCCAGGGCTGCTCAGTGGTTGAGCATCTGCCTTTGTCTCAGATCCTGGGTCTGAGGATCGAGTCCTGTGTCAGGCTCCCTGCATGGAGCCTGCTTCTCCCTCTGCCTGGGTCTCTCCCTCTCTCTCTGTGTCTCTCATGAATAAATAAATAAAATCTTAAAAAAAAGAAAAAGAGAGAGAGAACTAGTGGCTCAGGGGGTGAGATTGCAGGCTATGGGGTCAGGCTTCCTTCCCGGGCGGGGCAGCTGGAGCTCTGGAGCTCGCTGTGCCTGCTGTGCCCGCTGGGAGCCAGGCCTCCTGTGCAGCTGGGCTGATGGGGGAGCTGACCTCGAGGTCACGGTGGGGCGCCCAGGTCTAGCGGAGGGATGGGGAAGCGCTACACCTGCAGGGGTCGAAGGCAGGGGCCGCCGCAGGCTTTGGGGCCGTGCGAGGAGGGTGAGAAGACAACAGCGGGGGCCTCCTGCTGGAGTGGGCCCCGGGTGAGGGCCCCAGTGGGCGGCAGCCAAGGCCAGTGGCCAGTGGGCCCCCGCTCTCCGGTCCCCCACCTCGTGGCATCTCGGAGGGTGCAGGAGGCTCTCCGGGCTCCCCTGGACCCACAGGCCCGGGCCGCACCCACGAGGAGGGCCTTTCACTCTGGCTGAGCCCCAGAGGGGGTGAGGGAGGAGGGGGAGCCAGGCCTCCGGGGCTGCGGCGGGCGAAGGCTGGCTCATGGGCCCAGAGCAGCTGTGGGCCCGGGGGGCGGGGAGCCGGTGGGGCCTGGACCGGGGGAGGGGGCACCGACTGTTGGCAGGATGTGCCACGCGGGGGCCACGTGAAAGCCGCAGCCCAGGCTTGGGGAATGAAAAGTCCTTTCGAGTGTTAAGCTGTTTGTTAGGGAAACAAGCGCATGTGTGTGTGTGGGGGGGACACGCCTGCCTCAGCTTCGGGGGGAACTGAGCTCCCGTGGGCTTGGGTGAACGCGGCGCCCGGCAAGGCCCAGGCGTCTGTGGGGTGACAGGACCGGGGACGCAGGAGCAGCCTCCGAGGGACCCTGGGAGGACTCAGGGTCCCGAGCAGGGCCACGAAGAGGGGCCCTCGCGGTCTGGGGGCGACTGGAGATGATCGAGTCTCGACAGTGTCCGAGCAATTCAGGAAGGCCCGGGGACCTCAGGACCTCGGGGTCGCCTTAGAGGGACGTCCGTCGGCTGGTGCGCTCGGCCCCTGGTACTCGGCCAGCAGCCAGCGAGGAAGGCACCGGGTCCTTGGCGTCCACTGACCTCTCCAGAAAGGTCAGCTGTTTTCCCACGACAGCTGAAAGCGGAGTCTTACAAGCGGCACCCTGAGGCCGCAGCCCGGAGTCAGGCCGCTTCGGTCCACTTCCCGGGGTGCTTGCTCCGTGGGTGAGTCGGTTCTTGGGGCCCTGGTCCCCCCCTCTGAAATGCAGAGGACGGTGGGAATTAAGTAATGACGTCGGCGAACATGGTTGGTGATGTTCAGGACCAGCTGTTACCCTTCCCAAGTCCTGCTTAGACTAGAAGATGCTTTTTTTTTTTTTTTAAGATTTTATTTATTCATAGAGAGAGACGCAGAGACCCAGGCAGAGGGAGAAGCAGGCTCCACGCAGGGAGCCCGACGGGGGACTCGATCCCGGGTCTCCAGGGTCACACCCTGGGCTGCAAGCGGCGCTAAACCGCTGGGCCACCCCGGCCGCCCTAGACTAGAAGATTCAATGAGCTCCCCTGGGGGGTCGCAGGGTCTGCACGCCTCGGGGCGGAGGGGAGAGCACAGCGTCGTGACCCCAACCACAGGGGAGCCTCTGCGACCTGAGCCCACGTCTGTCTGTCTGTCTTGTCCGTGGAGCTAACGGAATCACCCGTCCTTGCAAGGTTGTGTCAAAGCCAAGATTTTCCTCCCTCCGCCTCAGGCCCTTTGGGTGGGGAGTGTGTGTGGAGAGAAGGGGGGGCTTGGCTGGCTGCCCCGGTCCCCTCCTTGCTCCCTTGGCCGCCCCGGGAGGCAGGAGGAGGGGGGGAGAAGGGGCTGGAGCTCCTCTTTGGCAGGATGGTCGCGAGCTGGCCCTGGGGTGCTGGGCGGGCTGGGGCCGCAGGGCCGAAGCTCACTGTCGGGGAGAGCGGGGCCGTGGCGGCTGTCGAGGGCCTCCCGTCCGAGCCCCGGCTCCCCTGGCTCCCTCGCCGTGGGCGCGGGGGAGCTCCTCAGCCCTCGACTCCTTGCGATGCCCTCTGTGGGGATCACCGGGGGGTCTGGTTAAGATGACCCACGTCTGGTCTCTTCCACGCGGGTGTACGGCTGCCGACAGGAAACTCGCGAGCACCTGTGCCCCACGCGACTCTAGAAAGGCCGGCCGTCCCCCTTGTCGTCGTTCCTCTGGTGCCCACGCAGGATACTCTCGTCTCTATCCTTAAATGCTTGAGGGGCAAGTCAGGTCTCCATCCTGTGGTCTCCAGGGAACAGCACAGACTCCTCACTTCACGTGAGGTGGGGTCTGGGGGAGGCACCACCCCTCCTGGTCCACGAGGACTCGGGGAGCACCAATCCCCCTCAAAGAAAGTCTCTACTACCCCGCAGCCTTATCCTCTCCCGATGAATCCCTTGCTGCTTCTATGGTCAGGAGGTGGGGACTGAGCTCCCTTTGGGAAAGCCAGTCTCTGGCCACCGCTTGCAGCCCAGTGGGGTGGCCTTGGCTGTCTTCCCAGCGCTGGGGCGCGGCCTGCCCTTGGGGGACAGAGGAGTAGCGTCCGTCCGAGTGCCTCGCCCACCGGGTCGGCGGAGGTGTTCACAAGGTGCGGCTGTAAGTGGCGTCCCTTCCTTCCTTCAGGGTCCTCCTGCCCCCGGACCCCCGACCCTACGCCTCTGGGCCTCTTCTTGGATGTGCTCCAGGCTCCTTAACGCAAGTCTTAAAACTTTCAGCCCCGATTAACCCCGAACCCAGTTCGTCAAAGCCCACGTGGCTCCAGGAAATCCCGCTGAAGGGAACGTAGAGCCGTGCACTTGGCCTTCCCGGGTGGTGGCTCGACGTCGAAAGAGAAAATCCACGAGGGGAACAAAATCCAAGGAGGATTTTATGTAGAGTTTTTGGCAGATGAGCCGGACGTGATGTCTGGGTCAGGGGCCAGGATGGGGCCGCTCCTGGGATCCGAGGCCCTCTGTGGCCCTCACTGCAGGGTGCTCTCCTACTTGCTCACTCTGGTGGGAAGTTCCTCTCCTCTGTCGACACCGGGTCGTCACCAGTAGCCGGGACGGCGGAGGCCCCAGAATGATGCCCAACCTGTAGGGTGGGGGGCTGGGGTGGGGGGAGGGGGGCAGCCCCAGCCCCGCAGCAGCATCACCCTCTCGGCACCCTTTAGAAAAGTCCCTGCTGTTCCCTCAACCTCTTCTGGAAGTGACCAGTAGGGGCCACTGCAGGGTGAGGTTCCACCAAACGTCACTGGAACCTGGAGTCTCGCTCTAAGGCCCCTATTTTCCTGATGGTCTACTTCCAGCTCCTCTACTGCTCAGGGAAGACTGCTTTCTGTCTCCCAGGTGCCCTGGGTGCGGGACTCCCTGGAGCAGGTCTTACCTCGGCCTGGGGACCTTGGAGGTGGGCCTCGGGGAGCAGGGTGCCCCCTGGGACCTTGGGGGGGCCGGCCTTGGAGGAGCCCGGTGCCCCCTGGGGACCTTGGGGGTGGGCCTCGGAGCAGGGTGCCTCCTGGGACCTTGGAGTTGGGCCTTGGGGGATCAGGGTGCCCCCTGAGACCTTGGGGGTGGGCCTCGGGGGAGCAGGGCGCCCCCTGGGACTTCGGGGGTGGGCCTTGGAGCAGGGTGCCCCCTGGGACCTTGGGGGTGGGCCTTGGGGGAGCAGGGTGTCCCTTGAGACCTTCGGGGTGGGCCTCGGGGGAGCAGGGCACCCCCTGGGACTTCGGGGGTGGGCCTCGGGGAGCAGGGTGCCCCCTGGGACCTTGGGGGTGGGCCTTGGAGCAGGGTGCCCCCTGGGACCTTGGGGGTGGGCCTCGGGGGAGCAGGGTGCCCCCTGGGACCTTGGGGTGGGCCTTGGGGGAGCAGGGTGCCCCCTGGGACCTTGGGGGTGGGCCTCGGGGGAGCAGGGTGCCCCCTGGGACCTTGGGGGGTGCCCAGCTCTGATCACTGTCCTTGGAGGACGGTTCCCGCGTGGACCCTGGGCACCGGGGTGCGTCTGGCCAGGACGCCGAGACCAGGGCCCGGCAGCCTCGGTGGCAGGACGTGCGGAGCCGCAGCTGGGCCCACAGTGTCCCGACCCCCGGGAGGCCGCTGTGAGCGGCGGCGGCCCAGCCTGGAAGGCAGCAGCAGGTTTATCCTAAAATCAGATGGAGGGACAAGTCCTTCCTTTCCCCCAAGGAAGGCAAGCGGATGTGCCCGGAGAAAGTAAAGAGAACACAGATCCTGGGATTTTTTTTTTTCTTTTTAAGAGTCTGATACTAAAAAATTGAAGGCAGACTTTGAAACTAGGACTTTTTGAAAATCCCTTTTTTAAAAATATTTTATTTATTTATTCATCAGAGAGGTGGGGGGCAGAGACCCAGGCAGAGGGAGAAGCAGGCTCCATGCAGGGAGCTCGATGTGGGACTCGATCCCGGGTCTCCAGGATCACACCCTGGGCTGAAGGCGGTGCTAAACCGCTGAGCCCCCCGGGCTGCCCTAAAAATCTATTTTTAATCCGGGAATACATTTTAGGTGACTCAAATCGAAGATACAAAGGGTCTTTGCGCGGTGACCGTGTCCTGGCCGCGAGGGTTATCCGGGCGTGACCACTGCTGGGGGACAAGGCCCTAAGGGCGGTGAAAGGTCCCCTACCCTTTTCCTACCAGGGCCTTAGGTATTATCTTGGTTTTATGGTTTTAGTAGGACGATGACTTTAGACAGAATTTTTTTTTGAAGTCCTACCGCGTGTTCTCGTCCTGAAGCGGCAAGCACGTTTGCTTTCTGACGCAGGGCCGGCGGCTGTGACGGAAAGTGGGCTCCCAGCGCGGCCGGACGACGCGCAGCCTTAGCCAGGCCGCAACGCTGAGTGGTGTGAACTGAAAGGAACGAAGGTGCATCCGTGGCCAGGGAGTCGCGGCTGCGTCATCCCCCCGGGTGACGAGGCACCTCTGTGTCAAGTCCCGTGTAGTTTGGTCCCTGGTCTTCGAGCAAGGCGACTGCTTTCCTTTTTCTTTCTTTTTTTCTTTCTTTCTTTTCTTTTTTTAAATTTTTTTGGTAAGACTCAATTGGGAAATCCAAATGCATCTCCATTAAGGACCCTTAGGATGAGGTTCTGGGATGTTCAGGTTCTTTGCCAGATGCTGCACCTTGAACTACAGGTACAAGATACAGGTGTCTACGCGGTCTGCTGGTGTACACGCGCCCGCATGCAGGGAAGTGTCAGAGGCTCCGTCAGCACCCCACGAGCACGGCTGCCGTGGCGCAGACGGGCACGTCCTCGCCTTTCCAGGGACCTCCCTGCTTGCCTGCGTGGAGAAGCGGGCCAGCACGGTTGTCCCAACCTCCTTCCCTATATGGTTCTGGGTTAAAATCCTCCTGAAGCCGGGTCTCCTTTATCCACGCAGAGGTCAGAACTGGCTACGTAACCTTCAGGGCCTGGTGCAAAGTGAAAATATGGGGCCCTGGGTCAGTTTGCAAGGGCCGCCACGACAAAGTACCCCCGGCTGGGTGGCTTGGACGGCAGATTGTTTCCCCACGACGCTGCAGACTGGGATCTGGGGTTCAAGTGTGAGCAGGGTGGGTTTCTATCAGGGCCGGTCTCCTGGGCTTGCAGGTGGTTGCCTTCTCTGTCCTTTTGTCCTCACGTGGCCAGTCTTCTGAGCGTAGGTACCCCTGAGGTCTCTTTGTCCAGTGTCCTTTTCTTTCTTTTTTTTTTTTTTTTTAGATTCTTCTTATTGATGAGAGACAGAGAGGGAGAGGCAGGCTCCGTGCAGAGCCCGACGCGGGACTTGGTCCCAAGACCCCGGGGTCATGCCCTGGGCTGAAGGCAGGCGCCCAACCACTGAGCCACCCAGGGATCCCCTTTTTTAAAAAATATTTTTATTCACGAGAGACACAGAGAAAGGTAGAGACCCAGGCAGAGGGAGAGGCAGATTCCATGCAGGGAGCCCGATGAGGGACTCGATCCCAGGACCCTGGGGTCACGCCCTGACTCCCCAGATGCCCCTCCAGTGTCCCCTCAAAACTGCCAGTCATACTGGGGTAGTACTCACCTTGGAGACCTGATTTTAATCACCTGTTTAAAGACCATGTAAGGTCCCAGCCTGAAGGTACTGGGGTTCAGGGCTTCAGCATGGAAGTCGTGGGGGACCTAGTTGAGCACGTATCTGAACGCGGGGTCTGTTAACAGGAAAGAAGTGCTGTTAAAGGTACTAAAATAGAAAACGCTTCCCTTCTGTTGTCTTCGTCTTGGTTCTTTGTTCTGGAGCTGATCTCACTTCTGTGGACGCAGCAGGACTCGTGGCGCGGTGTGGACTCACCCTGACCCCCAGGGGTTCTGAACTATGACTCGGCTCGTGAGTGTACACGCTGCCGGATCCACAGCCTGAAGCCCGGCTGGGGGCGGGGAAGTCCGTTCACCTGGAGATCCCCTCCAGGTCCCTGTGCCCAGGTCCCGGCTGGGGTTGGAGGGCAGGGTGAGGGTGGGGGCCAGTCGAGGCCCAGAGCATCAGTCCTTACCTTTGCAAGAAGGTCTTTATATCCTCGAACTTTTTTTTATTATAAAATATTCCATCGTCTGTGGATAGACGCCTGTGTCAATTTTAGTCCTTCCCTAGTACGGGGATTTGTTGACCTCCTTAAGAAGCTGGAGCCCTGGGGAGCCTCCAAGGTGCTCCGCAGCAGTGCATCCAGAATCTGGCTGCTTCAAGGGGCAGCACGTTCACAGACGGAGACCAGGACCCCGAGAGATCTTTGCTTACCCACCAAATGAAGGCTCCCGGAGGTCTATGACACCAGCTCTAATCCAAGGCCACTTATAATCTTCATAAGGTTTTGCTTATATGGTCTTGCTCTGCAGATCACAAGGAACTTTCTACTTTAGTCCTGTCTCCTCTGGCCTCTGTTTATTCATCAGTAAAATCAGAAAACTAGAGTGAAAGATGTTCTCAAACTTGTAAGTCTTAGTACTTTTTTTTTTTTTAACCAGGTGAAATACAGGACAAACCCTATGCGGCACTCCGGGTAGAGGCAGGGGACCGCACGCCCTCCCAGTTCCTTCCTTCTTGGTAGACGGCTTCGTACGGAACTCCCGGAGCACCTCTGAGGCTG
The DNA here is from genome assembly GCF_003254725.2 of Canis lupus dingo. Classification (NCBI taxonomy): domain Eukaryota; kingdom Metazoa; phylum Chordata; class Mammalia; order Carnivora; family Canidae; genus Canis; species Canis lupus. Next base: position 40,156,388 of record NC_064271.1, read on the forward strand.
GGGGATCTGCGGGGGATTAGATGGGAAATAAAGACAGCAGCTTGGGGGCTTTCTGGTCGTGTCGGTAGCACCACGATGATGCCCGCTTACCTTGATTCCTAGGGGCACAGGGTTCTTGAGTCCCGGTCCTCCACCAGCTTCTACATAAGTCCTGGCGATCAGACTGTGCAGGAGAGAAAAGGCTGGAGGCTCAGAATGTGAGAAGTGAGTCTGGGTGGTGGTGGTGGTGGTGGAGGAGGAGGAGGAGGAGGAGGAAGAGGAGGAGGAGGAGGAGGAGGAGGAGGAGGAGGAGGAGGAGGATAGGTGGGTGGGGAGGAAATGAAAGGTCAGAACTAGGGAAGTAAGAGACCTTCACATGGACTTAAATTATTCAGGCACCGAGCAGCACGTATGGTTGTCCCCGCCCAGCCGGGGTTTCACATTCTGCAGTTTGGCCCCCCCCACCCCCCGCCCACAGTCATCTGCGATCTGGACCCGGAGACCCCCCCCTCCATGAATCCTCCGAATGGCAGCCTGACGGTGCCTACTTCATGCACCTCCCTTCATCTCCGCACATGGGCCTTTTATCTCCCATTGTAACAAGGGGAGGACTGTAAAATAAGAGCTTTTGAGAGCGAGCCCATTTACATAACTTTTATCACAGTATATCATAATTGTTCTATCAATGTCTTACCCTGACTCATTTATAAACTTATTCTGCATATGTATATAGAGGAAAACTATATATAATATATATATATTATATAGGTATAATATAGGTATATATATTATATATGGTATAGGTATATATATTATATAGGTATTATATATACCTATATAATAAATATAGGTATTATTTATTATAATAAATATAATAAATATATAATATTTATTTAGATATATATTATATATATAATACCTATATAATATTTATTTAGATATATATATTATATAATATATATATAATATAGGTATAATGTGTGTGTGTGTGTGTGTATACACCAAACCCTATATATATAGGGTTTCAGTGGTCGTGCTAAGATTCTCACTGGCCCTTCCCTTCTGTGACCACTAACAGCAAGCTCACCCTGGGGTTCGCAAACCCCTTAATAACTTCTCGAGGGGAGCAGCCCCTGACCCTTGGCCTCGTAAGTCCCCTCTGCCCAAGCAGGGAGGCTAATTGGCCAACTGAGGACCTTGCAGGGCAGGTTCATCTTCGTTCTCCTACTACTTGTCATTTGTCTACACAGGCTCATTATATATATATAGGGTTTGGTACAATCTATGGTTTCAGGCATCCACTGGGATCTTGGAATGTATCCCCCGTGGGTAGTGGTCTCCTGTATCTTTTGTGAGCGGATTCCTGAATATGGGAGACTTAGATGGAAAGCGTTTTATGCAGGTTGCAGAGAGGGTTTGAGATGCTAGTTGAGATTTTAAAAGCGTGACCTTGAGATGTTATTTTTCAGCAACGTATAAATCACTTCATCTGTGGAAGTTTAGTTGGAAGGGGTCTAAACCTGGTGTGGCCGTGCAGCCGGTGGGGCCTGTTTCCGGCCTCCTCCGTCCTGAGAAGGAATCGTGACGGGGTGTGCCTTTGTCATGTGGGCAGATGGAGCCACCAGCGCTGGCCTGGGGCTTTGACACCTTTACCCCTTGGGAATGTCCTCTGCGAGCCCGCGTCCGGGGAGGTGTGGCTGGGGAGGCGGAAATCAAGCGGAGATCTGGCCTTCAAGTCCTACGGAGTCAATGCTGGTGGTCCTGGCGCTTTGAATGATCACCGAGGAATCAGAGAAGCGATTTGACTCGAGGCCCGTCTAAAGGTCCCCGAGCAGCTCCATTTCCCTCTTCAGTTACGACAAATTATTCCCCGCCTCCACGTTAAGACCGACTCCCAGGGTTGACAAGCTAAATATCTTAAAAAATCATGAAATGTGAACATGGTACAGAGCGATGAAAGCAGGGATCCGTGGGCTCCTACTTGGTGACCTCATGCTACGGTTGCCGCCACCTCCCCTTTCCTGTGAGGTTTGCTGTCTGAGTTTTTCTGTCTGAATTTAATGTAAGTCACGAGGAGGGAATGGGAAATGCCAGGTGTGTGCTTGAGTATGTGGCCTAGCAGCTTCACACTGGACAAAGCTCGACGATCCAAATACTGTCTTGACCTTTAGTACCGGGTGGGATTACGAGCAATATTGGGGACTCCCCCCCCCCCATGGCGACTATCTGGGAAACTTTATGGATCTTCAAAGTAGGATTCGAATATCTACTTTTCTGTACTATCATCTACCTGTAGCCATCCTGTCCAAGAAGTGCTTTTCCACCGTGCAGGGAATTTGCAAAGTCTTTTGATTGAAATGTGTCTCTGTAGACAAATGACAAGTAGTAGGAGAATGAAGATGAACCTGCCCTGCAAGGTCCTCAGTTGGCCAATTAGCCTCCCTGCTTGGGCAGAGGGGACTTACGAGGCCAAGGGTCGGGGGCTGCTCCCCTCGAGAAGTTATTAAGGGGTTTGCGAACCCCAGGGTGAGCTTGCTGTTAGTGGTCACAGAAGGGAAGGGCCAGTGAGAATCTTAGCACGACCACTGAAAATATGCCCCAAATTGTTACTGCCGTTTGGTCAACGATATCGCCGTATAACAAGTGACTTGTTAACTGTCTTATTTGAGAAGCGTCTTAGAAGGGTTATAATAATGATGAATAAGCAAATCAAGTATTTTTTGACTCGATCCCTGTTAAATTATTGTACATCCTGACCATTGGCAAATGCGGGATTGCTCTCCAGTTGTGGCTAATAATGGATAATTCACACATCAGATCCTTATGAACGAAGAATCACTTCCTTCTCCCCACACCCCTGAGAATAAACTATTTTTACAAGTTCTTTGAAGAGCTTGAAGCACCTAGAAGGTAGGGACATTATATATAATTTTTCTCTTGTTCCCTCTTCTTCTGCCCTTTGGTGTGGTTTTGGGTAGAGAGCACACCTTTTAAGTGTAATGGACAGAACGCCGTTCTAGCCTTCGGTGTTTGAAACAATTCCTCAAAGATCTGGAGAGAGGCTGGGATGATGGAAGGCGGTCTTATGAAGGGGATGTGGAATTCGGAAGGGAAATAGAAAAACTGGAGAGTGTTTTTAGGAAGAAGAGGCAAATGCTTTCTAGGTGTGAGGGGCCTAGAGGTGAGGTGGGGGAAGGATCCTGGACCAGTTTGATCTTGCTGAGCTAGGTCCTCGTCACCCAGCCGTGCGATTGTGCGAAAGTTGCTTAAACTCCTCAATAGTTCCATTTCTTCATCTATAAAATTGGAAGAATAACGTATTTACAACGTAGGGTTGTTTCAGGAATTAAATGAACTAACGTATTAGAACTTGGAGCCGTGTTTGGCAATAGTAATTTCTCAACAAATGTTAACTATTATCACACTCATTAAAGATCTTGGGGGAAAGGTTGGATTAGCTTCTTTCCTCTCCCCAAATGTAAACTGTTTGGCTGCCATACTTTAAAAATAGCCTCTTAATTATAGACTGTGTGTGTGTATGTGTGTGTGAATTACTACGCTGGAAGGTCCACAAGCTTGGAGTCTGTCGTCTGCTCCCTTCAGCTTCTCTGGTATCTCTGAAACTCCTTGGGGTGTGGGTCTGTGGGGCTTCCCAGAGGGAGACCCATGAGGCAGGGCAGCCCAGTGGAAGGAGCCCTGAACGCGGGGCACACACCTGTGTCCACTTCCTCCTCCGTTATTGACCATGGGAGTCCCTTCGCGGCTTATAGGTCAGTAGTACCCAGTGCAGTGAGTATAAGAGACACTCTGTGGGGTTTTAAGGGGAAAAAAACCCATAAGGGATTGTAAAAAGATTGGTAATGTAACCAGTGTTACTTCTTCTACATGTGAAAGGCTATTTCTTCAGTAAAATGTATTCACCTGGAGAGGCATAGGTGAATATTACTCAAAACAATTTGGTACTTCTTTCAAAATTCACATTCATGGGTGAAAACCTATCTGTAACTTTATATCACACTCTTAAACATTTTTTTAACTTAAAATTTCAGATTCACAAATTGTAAAGATAGATTCCACATACCTTTCATCCAATTTCCCCAAATATCAACATCTTCTATAACTATAATCATAAAAAGCAAGAAAGTAACATTAATATTACGTAATTACACGTTTTATTCAAATTGCATAAATTGTCCTACTGATGTCCTTTTTCTGGTCCGGAATCCAGTTAAGGAACACAACATTCAGTTGTATCTCCTTTGTTTCCTTTAACCTGGAACATTTCCTTGGTCTTTGTTTTCTGTGATCTTGACACTTTTGATGAGGCTTGGCCGGTTATTTTGTTGATTCTTTCTTTCTCTTTCTTTCTTTCTTTCTTTCTTTCTTTCTTCCTTTCTTTCTTTCTTTCTTTTCTTTCTTTTCTTTCTTTTCTTTCTTTTCTTTCTTTTCTTTCTTTCTTTCTTTCTTTCTTTCTTTCTTTCTTTCTTTCTCTTTCTTTTTCTTTCTTTTCTTTCTTTCTTTCAATTGGAGTTCAATTTGCCAACATAAAGCATAACTCATCCCGCCAAGTGCCCCCCCCAGTGCCCATCACCCAGTCACCCCAACCCCTTGCCCACCTCCCCTTCCACCACCCCTTGTTTGTTTCCCAGAGTTAGGGGTCTCTCATGTTCTGACTCCCTCACTGATATTTTCAATCATTTTCTCTCCTTTCCCTTTATTCCCTTTCACTAATTTTTATATTCCTCAAATGAGACCATATAATATTTGTCCTTTTCCGATTGACTTATTTCACTCAGCATCATACTTTCCAGGTCCTTCTATGTCGAAGCAAAGGGTGGGTATTTGTCATTTCTAATGGCTGAGGAATCAATTTAGTTGCTCTGATGTTTCCTCAAAACTGCATTTTTGGTAAGGGTACCACAGACCAGATGCGGTGGCCTTCCTGGTGCACACAGTATGAGGGGGGACATGGTACTGGAGATGCTAGCTTTGCTTACTTGGTCAACAGGGTGTCTGCTAGGCTTCTCCCCTCAAGTTACTACCTTTCCCTTTGTAAACGGTCTCTTGGGGGAGATATTTGGAGGCCATGGAAATGTCCTCTTATCACATTCTAATTTTTGCTTTATGTTAGAGTTCTCCACAGAAACAATAGGATGTATATGTATTTATAGGTATGAGGCTGATAGGAGGTCTGAGAAGTTCTTACCTGCCATCGTTAAGTGGAAGATCCAGGAAAACAGGTGGGATATTCTAGTCTGAGTCCAAAGATCTGAGAAGCAGGTTGAGAATCTCCCCTCTCTTTTGAGAAGCTGTCCCTAATTCCTCATCACTCTGTTTACTCAATGCATTAAAAATGTTGAGTGCCCTCCTCTCTGGGCTGGATGCCCTTGTACTGGTCCTGTAACCCAGGCCTCATTGAACAGGTGAGGACATTAAGACCCACAAAAGTCCTTACTTGGTGAGGACAAGTGGCACACTTAAGACCTTAATCCAGGCCATTCCCACATTCACGGGCAGTGGGGCACCTCGTTCATACTAATTTCCTACTTGTTCACATGTTGCTTATTTACACTCTGGTGGTTTTACTGCTTTATGTAGTTTGTAGGTCTTCCTGTTTTCAAAGGTTTTGCAGGATGGGACCTCCATCTCCACTACGTTATTACTTTCTGACTGCGGATCTTTTGACTTTACAGACTATTTTAAAGAATAAATAAGCTGTGATTTTTGGGCAGAAACGCCCTATAAAATAACCCACATAATCTAGGAGGAAAAACTCTGGAACAAAGTGTTTCTTTGGAACTTTTTCAGCAGAGGGTCAGAACCTGACATTCTAGTCTGGTTTGTCTATTTGTGTCCTTATATTGCAGAAAATCAGGGTCTGGCAACCAAATATTTTGATGTCTCATATAGGGCATCACTTAGCAAAGCCTTGAGTTTGTCTTCTCCCCACTACCATTCCCTTGGCTGAGTGGCATTGGGGGCCATGGGGAGGATGGGAGGAGAGTGGAGGAAACGGTGGCCCAAATCGCTCAGACTCTTGAGACTTAGAGCCTAGTGTGTGTAAGTAAGTTCATCTAGAGCCCTCTTTGTCTTCCAGGAGCATTTATTCACTTATAACATTCTAGGTGAGTTATGATGATGCCTATTTTTCCCACTTTTGTTCTCTTCCAGTTATTTCTATCTGCTCAGGCTCTCTTTTCTCTGTTTCCTTCAGTTTCTTTCTGCTTCTATCTCTGTCCAGGGATAGACTTGTATATGTTGTCCTGTGTCTATATGTCTTTTTCGGTCTCCATCTCTCAGTGGGGGTGGTGGGAAAGCCCTTCTAGGAATAAAACTCCTTGAAGAAACAGTGCTACATCATTGTTTGATAAACATTGTAATTGGGCCATCAGAAGGTATTTTGATGTGCTGGGGACCATGGAACTGATGAGTGGATGATTGTATTTAGTAGTCAATGACATTTCTTTTTAGCATCAACATATTGATGAAGGACCTCCAAGTACCATGTGGTCCTCACTCAGAAAATTAGATACAGGGACAGGCGGTGTGCAGACCTAGAACTCAGAAGTTTCACCCTGAAGCTCTACCAGGAGGCAGATGCTCCTCTAGGAATCACTATCTCTAAATCTATAGCCTTAGAAATCCTACTCAGACATGCGACGTGCATCCTAGGAGAAAGGTGAGCCCATCAGGAATTTGTGAAGTTATTTAGCATAGCGGACATTAAAAATTCTTAGACTACCCAGCATCCATTATCCCTTCATAGAAACATCCTGACTTTCTTTTGAGTCCTAGACCTGACCCCATTGTGAAGTCTTGGGATAATACACCTGCCTGCGGGCCATTATGGAAACGGAGAAGACAAGATGTATTTTTTCCCCTCTTGGTATAACTAGGAGCCACACATGGCTTAGGCTTAGATAATTGGACACATCCTCCTGCGACTTAGAAACAGCTGGAATTTCCATATCCCAGCAGTGGCATCCTGACCAGTGCTCAGTTGTGATTCTTCCTTCTTTGGAGCTGACTTGGATCCTTGGATCCAGTTTCTGAGCTGGTTCTCCATTTTCTAGTCAGTTCTGCGAGCCCTTTGTTTCTTTTGGCTGGAGTTAGTCTGCTTAGATGGACTGCCATAACAAAATGCTACCAACTGTGTGGCTTAGATTTATTTTCTCACAGTTCTAGAGGCTGGTAAGTCCAAGATCAAGGTTCTGTTGGGATTGGTTTTTGGTAAGAACTTTCTTCCTGTCTCGTAGATGGTGGCTTTGTCTTCACATGGTCTTTCCTCCACGTATGCACACTGGAGAATGCAAGCTTGCTCTTTCTTTGGTGTCTCTTCTTGTAAAGATACTAATCCTATTGAACCGGGGTCTAGCCTTATGACCTCATGTAACCTTAATTCCTTCAAATACCTATACACCGGGGATTAGGACTTCAAAATATGAATTTTGGAAGGCCAGAAACATTTAGTCTGTCACACTAGCTAAAGTCAGTTTGTTGGCTTTTAGATTAGGATTTTTAGCAGATACACTCAAACTTCAATTTGCTACTCTTATTTTCCTCCTGAAAATACTTTTTCCCCCCCCATCTTGTTCTGTAAGTCTGACTTTATTCAGTTGGTTGAAGTAGTGGTCTCTGAAAACTAAACTAGTTGAGGGCCTTTTGAACAAAATTATTTCCCTCCTCCCTCTTTTCTTGCATTTCTGGCTTCCCTGGCATTTTTTTGAGCAAGACTGTCAGTCAAGCAGGTGATCGGAGACTCTCTGATGTCATTCTCCACACTGATGTCAGACGCCAACTTTGGGGCTGGCTGGGTGGAAAAATGACCAGCTTGGCTCTTACAGTTATGGCTCCATGTTGCAAGAAGTTGGCAATTCTCTTCTTACTTTTTTCTTTTTATTGCTTGTTCCACAGTCTGGGAAGCATACACAGCTGCCTGGCAGTTCTGCTCCTAAAGCTATGGCACTCACCATCAAAGGCTCTTACTCTGCTGCTCCAGACAGAAGGACAATGACAAATAATATTAAGCCAGGCCCTTCTCCCAAGGGTCTCTGAGATAGAAATTTTGGACGGAACTTATCAGAGGTAAATCTGCCTGAAAGTGTCCTGTCCCCAGCATAAGGCTTCTCTCAAGCAGCACAGAGTGCCACATGCTACATTTATGTGCAGAGAATTACCAGAAAGGTGTATGTAAATATGGCCCTGAAAAGCCTTTGGTTTATGCTCTTTTCATTTTTTATTCTGCTCTAGTATCCTCCTTCACACCTGGAAATCACTCAGTATGAAGTAAACCACAGCAGTTTCCAGGACTGTGTGTGTATGTGTGTGTGTGTGTATTTTCAACTGCAGATGTCCAGGAAACAGTAAACTCTTGTTTTGAAGCTTTTTAAAATTGAGCTTTTGATTCCAAGCAATTGAAAATTGTTCCTGTTTATGCTTCTTATTGGTGATAGTTTAACTAGCTGAATTTTGTTTTCTCTGGATTATGGCTTTTTTTTTTTTTATGGTTTTCCTTTAGGAGTTTACCAGTCCCTGGAGCTCACTGGTAGCAGAGGAAAAAAAGTGTCTAAAGAAATTGAATTTCTTTCATGTTCACAGAAAAGGTGGCCACTTGCCATTATAGGATAAACTCAAGGCTTTTTTCCTTGGAGGTTCATGGATTAGTAAAATCTGAGCAATATTAATACCTTCTCTTTTTTCCCCCCAAGGTCAGAGTATATACTTCGGAAAGCATCTGTAAAACTAAATCAAGATAATAGCTTATTTCTGGCATTTGTTATGGGATAATTATCCTAATAGTTCTTCACTCCTGTAATTTAGCAAAAGGGATCTTTCGTTCTTGTGTTATTTGGGAAAGTATGACTAAAGGTCGCCCAAGTGTAGGTCGTTTGTTAAAATGTCTAAATCCTTCTTTTACAGTTAGTATAACAGGTAGTTGTTACTATCCTGCAGCATTTTCACCAGATTTTCCCATATCTATCATTAAAATCATCCAAGTAGTTCCTGAGAATTTACTGTGTAAACATTCTGAGGTTCTTGGATAGGGTTGTAGAATTGGTATGATGAAGAAAGACTTTGCCAGTGCACATATCTCTCACAGGAGAGCTCAGCCTTGATTATGTGGAATAGATGGTGGAAATGGTAATTCTAGGCTGGAAGATGGCTGACAAGAGAGATCCTTGGAAAAGCCAGTTGGTTAAAAAAAACAAAAACAAAAACAAAAACCAAATCTTGTTAGACAATCACTGTGTTAAATGCTTTACTGTGTGTTGTTAAATATTTAAGCTTTTTAATTTACAAAGATTTTTTTTTACAAAATCTTTATTTAAAGCTGAAACTAAAAGAGCATGTATTGAAGTTAATGAAATTCCAGTCCACTTGACTCCAAAGAATGAAAATGATCAAGACTTGCTTGGGAGAGCTTTCCCTGGCTGGAAGGGAGGAGGCCCTATGTAGGGTGGAGTGAGAGACAAAATTTGATGCCTTGGCAGTGGGGCAGTGAAGGCATATTTATAAATCCTGGGAAGGCTAATCTTGAAGCTCCAGTAGATACTTGAGTTGGGGCAGTGACAGGAAGGGGATGAGGGTAGTGGGACACTGGCTGGGGATCTGGTGCCCCTTCACAGGTAACCAAGAACAGTTAGCATGAAGCTGCGATACCCCTGATTTTCATTCTTGCCCAGCTTGCTCTTAGTTGTCTCCATTCCAATTGGGCCTGCTCTCAGAAGTGAGACTTGGCTCTTCCAAGCATCATTTGGAGTCTTACTTTCTTAGAATAGGTGCTGAGGACCCTAACATGGACCTAATAGGGGACCCTAATAGCCTTCCTACTTGTAAGCACACTGCTGATTTTTTTGCACCTTATAATTTCTTGTTCAACCCAGCACCCATCTTCCCCTTTTAAAAAATACTTGAGAGGGAGAATGTGCACATGTGTATGAGGAGAGGGGCAGAGGGAGGCCATCTTCAAGCAGACTCCTGCTGAGCATGGAGCCCACTGCAGGGGCTTAATCTCACAATCCGTGAAATCCTGACCTCAGCCAAAACCAAGAGTTGGACACTTAACTGAGCCCCACCCCATCTACCCTTGTGATGGCAAAACTCCTATTCTACCAGAGTTTTTTTTTTTCAGTTAAATGAATTTGACCTTTGTCAAGTCTTTCTAGATAGAATCAACTTTGATTCTAACAGTCCTCTCAGTCTTTGTGACTAAAAATATAGGTATAGGCATCTGAATTGGCAAAGAAGTTAAACTCTCACTCTTCAAAGATGACATGATACTCTATGTGGAAAACCCAAAAGACTCCACTCCAAAATTGAACTCCACTCCAAAATAGGAATTCAGCAAAGTGGCAGGATATAAAATCAATGCAGAGAAATCAGTTGCATGTCTATATACTAACAATGAGACTGAAGAAAAAGAAATTAAGGAGTTGATCCCATTTAAAATTGCATCAGAAACCATAAGCTACCTAAGAATAAACCTAACCAAAGAGGCAAAGGGTCTGTATTCAGAAAACCATATAATACTCATGAAAGAAATTGAGGAAGACACAAAGAAATGGACAATATTCCATGCTCATGGATTGGAAGAACAAATATTGTTAAAATGTCTATGCTACCTAGAGCAATCTATACATTCAATGCAATCCCTATCAAAATGTTATCAACTTTTTTCACAGAGCTGGAATAAATAATTGTAAAATTTGTATGGAACCAGAAAAGACCCAGAATAGCTAGTGGAATGTGGAAAAAGGAAAACTAAAGCTGGTGGCATCACAATCCTGGACTTCAAGCTCTATTGCAAAGCTGTAATCAATAAGACAGTATGGTACTGGCCCCCAAATAGTCACCTAGATCAATGGAACATGACAGAGAATCCAGAAATGGACACTCAACTCTATGGTTAACTAATATTCAACAAAGCAGGAAAGACTATCCAATGGGAAAAAGTCTCTTGAGGGGCCCCTGGGTGGCTCAGTAGTTGATCATCTGCCTTTGGCTGAGGTCATGACCCCGGGGTCCTAGGATTGAGTCCCGAGTCAGGCTTCCCACAGGGAGCCTGCTTCTCCCTCTGCATGTGTCTCTGCTTTTCTCTCTCTTTCATGAGTAAATAAAATCTTAAAAGTCTCTTCAACAAATGGTGTTGGGGAAATTGGACCATACACTTTCTTACACCACACACAAAAATAAATTCAAAATGGATGAAAGATCTAAATGTGAGACAAGAATCCATCAAAATCCTAGAGAACACAGGCAAGAACCTTTTGACCTCAGCCACAACAATTTCTTGCTAGACACATCTCCAAAGGCAAGGGAGACAAAGGCAAAAATGAACTATTAGAACTTCGTCAAGATAAAAAGCTTCTGCACAGCAAAGGAAACAGTGACAAAACCAAAAGAAAATTGACAGAATGGGAGAAGGTATTTGCAAATGTCTTATTGGATAAAAGACTGGTATCCAAAATCTATGAAGAACTTCTCAAACTCCACACAAATAATCCAGTAAGAAATGGGCAAAAGAGATGAACAGACTTTTCTCCAAAGAAGATATGCACGTGGCCAATAGACACATGAAAAAATGCTCCATATCACTCTTCATCAGGGAAATACAGATCAAAACCACAATGAGATACCACCTCACACCAGTCAGAATGGCTAAAAGTAACCATTCAGGAAATGTCAGATGTTGGCGAGGATGTGGAGAGAGGGGAACCCTCTTGCACTGTTGGTAGGAATGTGAACTGGTGCAGCCATTCTGGAGAACAGTGTGGAGGGTCCTTGAGAAGTTAAAAATAGAGCAATTGCACTATTGGGTATTTATCCCAAAGGTACAGATGTAGTGATCCAAAGGGGTACCTGCACCCCAGTGTTCATAGCAGCAATGTCCACAGTAGCTGAACTATGGAAAGAGCCTAGATGTCCATCAACAGGAACAGATAAAGACGTGATCTATATATACACAATGGAATATTACTCAGCTGTCAGAAAAATGAAATCTTGCCATTTACATAGATGTGGATAAAACTCTAGAGTATTTACGCTAAGCAAAAGAAGTCAGAGAAGGACAATTACATGATCTCAGTCACATGGAATTTAAGAAAACAGGATCATAGGAGAAGGGAGGGAAAAATAAGATGTGGTGAGAGAGAGACAAACTGTAAGACTCTTAACTATAGGGAATAGCTTGAGGGTCCCTGGAAGGGAGGGGGGTGGGAAGATGAGGCAGGTAGGTGATGGGCATTAAGGGGGGCATGTGATATCATGAGCACTGGGTGTTATAGAAGACTGATGAATCACTGACCTCTACCTCTGAAACTAATGATACACTATGTTAATTGAATTTAAATAAAAAATATAGGTGTAATAACTAGCATTTTTTCCATCAACTATGCTTACATAGATTGTGAATTTCATGTCTGCTGTTAGACTGCAGGCCCAAAGGTGGTCAAGGTGCTGCCTTGTTCAAGCCTTGCTGTCTCCCCAAAGTGCCTGGTTAGATACGTCTTTGGTAGTCACCAGATTGTTGCCCGAGTAAGAATAACACACTTTTTACTAAACTGCTTCCTTCTGGTGAACATTCTTGGCTGAGAGGGGCTTTATTTTCTTTAGGCTTGAATTATTATCTTTGGTTCTTGGGCCTTCTTATTCCTCTTTGCATATCTGCTGGATTTTACAGGTAGGTCAAGAAAAGCATCCCGGCAATGAGGTTACTGATTCTACCTTACATGGGGAGGGGGCAGTATGAACACAAACCTTTTAATTCTACTTTTTGCTCACATTCCACCTTTCAGCCTCTAGCTCTCCTAGAAGGCTCCTCGTGGCCCTGCCCTTTGGAAACCCTGTGGGAACATACGTCACTTAGAAGCATACCCTGTGGAAGGCACCCAGCGTAGGACCTGGACGTCTGCATGATTAGGACAGAAGGGGGCCTTGTCTTGTCTTGTGGCACCTGCGTTGTTGCCTTGCCTGTTTGTGAGTGGCCAACTAGGCCGCCTCCTTAGTGAGCCAGCTGCTTGATACTGAGCTCAGCCCTATACGATGTATTTCACTTTATTTTTTTTATTTATTTATTTTAGAGCAAGTGAACAGGAGGAAGGGCAGAGGGAGGAGAGAGAGAAAGAGAATATGAATGAGAATCCCAATCAGACTCCCTGTTGAGTGTGGAGCCTGATGCGAAGCTTGATTTCAGGATCCTGAGATCATGACCTGAGCTGAAACCAAGAGTCAGGTGCTTAACTGACTGAGCCACCCAGGTGCCCCAATATTCTTAGGTTAGTGTGACCATCTCTAGTTGACACAGGAATTGGGCTCTTTATGCACAAGTCAATGTGTATTCTTTTTTTTTTTTCAATGTGTATTCTTTAGGCACAGTGACAAAGGGCTTTCTTTGATTTTATGTTGATATGTCGACCAGTCATCTTTTTTAGTGAAAGTGTGTAACCTTATGTACAATTATTCAAATACTTAGATATGCAAAGAGTTCAAACTTAGCAAAGTGAGGAACTCTTCTGCAATATCTCCCTGGATACCCATGATTGCTCTTGCATGTGTGTTTTCACTTTATCCATGTACGTTGGCGGTCATAAACTTTTAGGAATATTTTGTCTAAATGCAAATGAGCCCAACCACATTGCGTTCCACCCAGGCCCATCCAGGTAGAAGTGCTCCTGGGGGGGTGGGTAGGCTGTGGTAAAGAAGTCCTCGAGTCTTGGGTGTCGTCATGAACATGCCCAGGTAGAGAGGAGCAGGGGAAACATGCAGCAGGAAAGAGGGCCAATGACAGGGCCAGGAGCAACAAGATGTTTCATATTGAAGTATTTTGACAAGGATCTGGCCAGAGAGGTCTGAGCAGGGCAGGTGGAGAACAGAGGAGGGATGAGATACAACACAGATATAATTGGAGAAAACAAACAAACAAACAAACAAAAAAACCCAGAGAAACCAGGTGTGGTTGGCAGTTTAGGAAACAGTCCTACAAATAGGTCTTATATGAGTCACACCTTCTTGTACAGAGTTTAGAATATGATTCCTGGGTCGGGATGACAAGGGCGTGAAAGGCATAGCCAAGACGTCTGGGTTCCTGCATGCCTTTGTCTGTTTTTGCGCATCCAATGCCGGAACTGTCTTCAAGCTATCTCAGCCATAACTTTCAACCAAAGGCATCGGTTTCATCTTTCTTCCTGGCACATGGTCAGAAGTGTTGTTCCTTCTGATGAGACCGTCTCATAAAGATAAATTGTAGTTCATTAGTTTCAGTGAAGATAGTTCAGAACTGATGAGTGGGAGTTTCCAGAATTGGGTCAGGATGGCTTGGGGCTAGTTTGTGGCAGTTAGAACACATTTCTCAAAGTGTGACCAGTGCTGCTGCTTATTTTATTTCTACTTTTAGCAAGTCCGAGAGGGCATGTTAAAAAAGGGCAGGGTCTTAGGTTCCATCCTGGTCAGACTCCTCAAATTAGGAAACTGGGAGCCGGAATTTTAACCTCCCTGCCATCCCATGACTGAGTTGTATGCTACAGTTTGGGAAACCATAGGCAGAGAGATCAGAAGAACTTAGAGACTTTCAAGCCTTCCACATTAACCGGGCCCTGATTTCCCAGGAAGATTCCTATAGTGGGGTCGATGAATCTTCAGTGGTTTGTGAAAACTATAGTGAGTGTTTCTGCTAGTTCCAGTGGTGTCTAGCCTTGTAGACCTAGCTCGAGTTTGCCTTCTAGTTGGAGGCCTTCAAGCCCTACCTTGGCCGTGGAGTGTCCTCGCCATCGTTTGCATTCACAGTTCTTGAGCTGGGTTCCTGACAGCTCTCCTCCCTCTGCCTCGTGATGGCTCTAAGCTAGATGTGACACAGCTATTGGAGTCTTTAAAGTTGTACTGGAACTTACATATGGTAATATGTACATAACATTTAGGTTTCATATCCATTAAATTTATTTTTTACCTGTGTATGTAACACTATAATGAACACTGAGATCATTTCTAATGCTCCAGGAAATTCCCTTGTGCCCACTGGTAATATCCCTCTTAAAGTATCTACTATTCAGATTTTTATCACTATAGATTCACTTAGGCTTTTCAAAAACATATATATGGAATTCTATAGTATATAGTCTTTTGTGTGTAGCTTCTTCCACTCAACATCCTATCTGATATTCCTTCATGTTGTTGAAAGTACTATTAGTTTCTTTTATTGCTCTCATATCCTATTATATAAATATATCATAATTTTTTTTTACTTATGAATATTTTGGTTTCCAGTATTGGGTTAATGATACTCAAGTCTTTTAGTGTTCAAACACACTCATTTTTTTTTAGGATTTTATTTTTTCAAGACAGTGCAAGCAGAGGGAGGGGCAGAGGGAGAAGCAGACTCCTTGTTGAGCAAGGAGCCTGATGCAGGGATCTATCCCAGGACCCTGGGATTGTGACCTGAGCTGCAGGCAGACGCTTAACCAACTGAGCCCCACCACGCACCCCATAAATCCACTCATTTTTGTTGCAGACCCACTCAGGAGTCCTAGGTATATGTGTGTTTGGCTTTAGTAGGTACTTCTAAACTGCAAAATGTATAGTGGGTTGTACCTGCTTACATCCTTACCAGTTGGGTAGGAGAGTTCCAGTCCACGTAACTTCCATATCTTCTCTCCCTGACATGACTTTGGACAGGACAGTGTGCAGGTAGGCATGTACAGTTTGTATTAGCCACAGGGCCTGCCCGGAGACTGGATGGTCTGGGTGTGATAACCATCAAAGGGCTGAACAATCAAAAGCTCACACTGATCAGATCTTTATGCTGCAAAAAGAGTACAAGAAACTGTAGGAAAAATCAAGATCATCCAGATCCTGAGAAAGGAAACAGTCTGACCCCACACTTCCATGCACTGTTTGAAAATCTTACCCCAGTTCTTGCCATTTAACATCAGGAGATTACCCAAGGTGAACCAAACCACTGTCTGTGGACCATGGAGCCAAAAAGCCTGTTTAAATAATAGTCTTGTGCAAACAGCGATTTTTTTTTTATTTGAGAATAATAAAATGGTTTTGTTGGGATGCCTGGATGGCTCAGCGGTTAAGCTCTGCTTTCATGATCAGGGCACGATCCTGGAATTCAGGGATCAAGTCCCACATCGGGCTCCCTGCATGGAGCCTGCTTCTCCCTCTGCCTGTGTCTCTGCCTCTCTCTCTGTGTGTCTCTCATGAATAATAAATGAAATCTTTAAACAAATGGTTTTGTCATCTTAGATGATCTAACAAATTTTCTAAGAAATAACTGTAGCTCTTTGTTCTAAACTCTACTGTAGGTTCAGGCAAGGGCTTCAAAGCAACTTCTAGCAGGTTAATGACCATGGATGTGACACTTCTTGAAAGACACCAGCGTGATGCTATAAAAAGTTTATAATTTGGGTTTAAAATATCACCTTCAGTACACCCTGGCTAGGTGACCCTGATCGAGTGTTTCTTTTTGAGTTCTTTCCTCATCTTGGTGATGACCACGTCTACCTCTTTGTGTCAAAAAATGATTGAGAAAATACAAGTCTCGAGATGGCCTATAGATGAGACCTTAAAAAATTACTAGCCTCTCTTCAATTTCCTTAATTAAAAATCTTCAGGTTTATTTAGATATAATTGACTTACAACACTGTGTAAGTTTAAGGTGTACGTGTTGATTTGATCTGCTTATATGCTGCAGATGTTTCCATCAGGAGTGTTAGCTAACCTGTATCACAGAATCACAATTTCTTTTTTGTGGGGAGAACATTTAAGACCTACTCCCTTGGGATCCCTGGGTGGCACAGCGGTTTGGCGCCTGCCTTTGGCCCAGGGCACGATCCTGAAGATCCGGGATCGAATCCCATGTCGGGCTCCCGGTGCATGGAGCCTGCTTCTCCCTCTGCCTGTGTCTCTGCCTCTCTCTCTCTCTTTCTGTGACTATCATAAATAAATAAAAATTCATAAAAAAAGACCTACTCCCTTAGCAACTTTCGAGTATATGACACAGTATTAAGTATAATCACCATGCAGTATGTTAGATCCCCAGAACTTATTTCACAGCTGGAGGTTTGTATCCTTTGGCCAACACTGTCCTCCCCCAGCCCCTGGTAACTACTAACTCTATTCTGTTTCTAGGTGTTCAGCTTTTTAAGATTCTATACATAACTGAGATCATATAGTATCTGTCTTTCTGTATCTGTCTTGTTTCACTCAGAACAATACTCTCAAGGTACATTAATTTTGCATGTGGCAGGATTTCCTTCTTATGGGTGAATGGGATACAATTGTGTGTATGTATGTGTTTATGTATAATATACATATGTGTATATTATAATATAGGAGTCACATTTTATTTACCCATTCAACCATTGACAGACAGCTAGGTTATCTCAATTTCTGGGCTAGTGTGCATAATGCACAGTCATGAACATGGGGTGCAGATATTGCTGTAGGATTCTGTTTTCATTTCCCAGAAGTGGGAATGCTGGATCATATTGTAGTTCTGTTTTTAATTTTTTGAGGACCTTCTATACTGTTTTGCATGGTGACTTCCCTTTAATTATCTCAGTGATAGTGATGGTTGGTGTGAGATTGCATATAATCCACCAACTTTTCATTTTACATTCATTGTACAGATTTATTTATAATAACCGTCTCCCCACATCTACCTGAAAAGAACTCCGAAACCTTGCCAGTGAACCCAACTTCCACAGTGGTCCAGGTGGATGCACGCTGAAATTCAGGAGGATGCCCTGTTTTCAGATGAAGGCTTTTAGATTAGTGATTCTCAGAGGGGACATTTCCAAAATCTGGGGGTGCAGTCTTTTTGCAAAACACTACTAGTGTGTGGTGGGCAGAGCCTAAGGATGCAAGATGTCCCTGTAATGTGTAGAATTGCCCCACATATAAAAAATTACCCTGTTTTCTACACTTTTGAATATCTTCATCTTCAAGATAAATCCCTCATTTCCCTTATTGCCTTTAGATATGAAATTGGCAGAGGTAAGTGTATATTATAATAGAGTTTAGTACATGCTAGTCCCTTACCTTTCATTTTCTTGTCTCATGTTCTTGTCCTTCCCATACAGCCTGGCTTCTGATGTCTTCTCAAAAGCAGACGTTCATAAGGAGGAAATACACATATCAGAGTATCTCATTGTTTCTCCTATAATCCTGCACAAGGATTTACATATTGAAACACATATTATTTCATCTACTATAGCTAAGGGAATACAGACAGTTTCAGAAAATAGATGTGTGTGTAGGTCATGATTTGGCAAGATCATTTCAGAATTGTGCAGTGATGAGGCTGATAGGATTGATCTCTTCATCATGAGTTATTTCCTCATGAGGGGTGAGTGCAGGGTTTGAACTAATGATCTAGGGATGATGTAGTGGTTAGCATGCAGGCTCGGGGTTCACATTCTGCACTTGCTACTCCCTGGCTGTGTCTTTGTGGGCATCTTACAAGCTCTCTATCTTCTCACTCGTAGAATAGAGATGACAATAATGCCTCTACCTTCAAGTGGTGTATAAAGGCTGACTTTTGTTTGTCATATGGTAGGGATTTCTATGTTGTGAGTATGTAATTGTCATTTAGGAAGTATATTCACATCCTCTGACCCTCTAGAGAGGCCTTATCTTGTCATTGATTTTGCAACCTAGGTCCCAGAAGACAAATTTGTGTAATGAGTTTTTATAAGGGATGTCTACAACAATGGCTTTCCCCAGATGTCCACTCCATAGAGCCGTATTTCTGCAAGATGTTCTCCAAAAAAGGGTTCTGTGTTAAAATTGGGTTGCAGCGCACAACATTGTTGGAAACCCATGACCTACATCAGCGAGTCAAAGGCTTGTAGAAATACTGTGAAGAAACTTTAAAAAAAATACTATCTTAATATGTTTCCTAGAAAATGGAGCCTGAGCCAGAGTTTGCACCCTGAGGATTTAGCAGAGGTATACTCCCGGCGGGACTGAGGGAAAGCAATTGCTGGCTGGTGTTACCCAGCTGGTCACAGCTTATGACCACCAGGCGAGAGCTGTGTCTTCCAGATGGGCTCTGTGGAACCACCACGCTTTGGAGTCCTCTGGAGTCCTTTTCCATTAAAGTTTACCCATGAAGTGTCAATGCCGCTGGACTGAGGGGTTGTGTTACCTGGCCTCTTCTGCAGGTAACCCTCTTCTGGGGTTAGGGAGATCTTCTCTGCAACACAGCCGTGGACCCTTGATTAGATCTGGGCGCCAGAGCCCTCGTGGGCCCTCTGCAGAAGACACCGTGATGGCTGGGTTAAAGCCTTGTCCTCCCTCCAGGGGACGCCGAGACTGAGTGTGGTGCTGTGCTAGGAGATGAGGTCCTGGTGCCTGATGGCTTGAGAAGGGTGTGAGGGCAAGCAAACCTGGAAGGCACGTAAAGTGGGTCCTGTATACGTATCCCTTTACAGACTTGGACTGTGTAAATCCCACTTCCTTCCCCTTTCCCCTTTTAATATTATCATCTATTATTCATGAAACTCCTGGGGCGTAGGTCACGGAGCTGTTTTCAGCAACTGTTGGCAATATGGTAGAGCAAGAAGAAGACTGAGCACCATAGCTCTTGAAGGTGACTCCAGATATAGTGACACAACTTCAGAGCCCTGTGTGTCGGGAAAGATGGCTCATTTTAAATCTGGAACAGTCATCACACTGGGTTAGAATCCTCATTCATCATACACAGCATTTCCATGCAATCGGATGATCCCAAGTAATACACTTAGGAGCGGTTGTGTTCCTCCTAAAGTCTATTTCCTGTCTTTTTTCTTCCCCCAGCCCTGTTTGTCATTTATCTTCTAACTTTGTGTTTGACTTAAAAAAAAAAAAAAGCCTGTAGGTATTTAAAAACTAAGGAGCTTTTAATAAAACATTTTTTATTTTTGGGTTATTTTAAACTTGCAGAAGAGTTGCAAAAGTAGTACAAACAATTCTTCTAGATCCCTCATCTAGAGACCCTACTCAAGATTTGCCAGTTGTCCTGGCAACATTCTCTCTAAGCAAAAGGATCCGAGGTCCAAGTCACGTATGCTTTTAGTGATCATCTCTCTTTAGTCTGTTTGAATCTGCATAGTATCTCAGTCTTCCTATGACTTCCATGATATCTATATTTTTAAAGAGTAGAAGCCAGCCGTTTTGTGAAATGTTACTCAGTTTGGGTTTAGCTGATGTTTTCTCTTGACTAGACTCAGGTTGTGTATTTTGGTTGGAATATCGCAGAAGCAATGAGTCCGTGTTCTTCATGTTATGCCCATAGCATGGCATATGGTGTCGACTTGCTTAGTTACTGGTGGTTATTAATTTTGATCACTTGGTGACGGTGGTGTCTCCCAGGTTTCTCCCACGCTTTTTCCTTCCCCCACCCTTTATTAATGCAATTAATAAGCATTTTGTGGACAGATACTTTGAGACTCTGTAAAACCCATTCCTTACTGCACTTCCACCCTCTAGTTTGAGAATGCATTCATGTTTCTTGCCTTAATTATTATGGTTGGAATTGCAGATTGTGGTCTGTAGTTCCATAATTCTTTCTGTATTTGTTGACTTCCCCTGTAAGGGAGATCTTTCTTTTCTCTCCACCCATTTTCCTCAATAAAAATATGTATTTGTAATGATTCCAATTTTTTTCAGTGCATTCCTATCATTTTGATGCTCAAATTGTCCCAGACTTGACCAGTGAGGCCTTTCAAACTAGCTTCTGTGTCTCTTTGACACAACACTTTCATGCTGTGACCACTTCCTTACTTGCTCACAAGACAAATATTCCAGGCTCATCCTGTTCTTTCCCTGCCCCAGTTTGGGAACCAGCCTTTCTCCAAGGAGCCCTGGTTTCTTTTAGTGGAGTGTGTGTGTGTGTGTATGTGTGTGTATATATGTAGATTTTTAGTTTTGTGGTTTCATTAACACAAATATGATGTGCACATAAACTGTTTTCTTTGCTATGCAGGCTGGCACTGGGATTGGTGACTTTGCTGGCCAGCTGGGCTGCTCTTTTTTGGAAGAGATACTGTGAACAGTCTCCACACAGTAAGGTGTGTTGCACATCAGCAGCACGGCAAGCTCCTTGACACCATGAACAGGAAACTCCCGGAGGCCACTGAGCAGTGTGTGCTTTGTTTTCATGTTGCTTCTATACCCAGTGATGGGGGTCAAGATCTGACCTTTGAATCTTTTGTGTACCATATTGTCAGTGCCTCTGGTTTCTACCAGTCACACTTAATTTTGACATATAGGTCTGACTGGTGCCAGATAAATGTCTTGGTTCTCTTTTTAATGATTTTGGGCTTCACCATGAGGGTGGCCATGATGCTGAGTAGGGGATGGCTGCAACCTTAGCAGGCAATGCCAAGAGAGTGGAAAGTGATAGTTAGAAATCCATACCTGAGCAGTAGCTGTGCTCATTGTTACTGAGATGTAACAGTATCCAGGCTTTCTCAGAATACTGAAGAATTCTGATGTAGGAAATATGTGGTATAAACAGAAATGCAAACGAATGCATATATATCTTCCTATAGTAAAAGTAACTCACACTTCTACCTTCAATTCCAATCAAACACTATAGAGTTCATTCTAGTTTCACCCCTTTCCAAATTTGCACCTTCCTTTTCCGGTAGTAAGAAATCTGGCTTCCATTATCATGAACACACTGGTTTATGTAATCTCTCTGAATGAAGGTGATCTTCTGGCCATTGTAGGGCCACCAGTCTGCTTGGACATCTCTCATGCGGGCCCTGACCTCTATCCTGTCCAGAACCCCTCCCCATAGAAGGAAGGTTTGAAAGTAATCTCAAAAACTTGTTATAACTTAGGTTTTCTTAGTAGCTTTTTCTGGCTTGGCCATTCATAAATTTTTCCAAATCCTTTGGGGCTTAATTTATATTTCCCATTTCTACCACTTTCTTGGTATAATGAGTTCCACAAGTCTAATCTTGACTTAGTGAAATAGTACTTCCTCATATTTCCTAAATTTAAGTTTCTTGAATTCTAAAAGGTAGTCTTAAATTCTTAAATTTCAGTATTTGGTGAACACATTTCCAGTAGTTCAAGTTTAGCCCCAAACTCAACAACCACAGAATTTGTTCACTTCTTACCCATATGGTTCATGGTTGTATATATTTTGGTCATGACCTCTGAATGTGTGAGCAGTCAAATTATTGTGAACAGTATTGTTTCTTACCACTTTCTTCATTGCTTCTCAAAAATTTTCCTAATTCTATTATATGATTTTGGTGTCTATCATCTTATATGATGTTCCAGCTGTTTTGCATAACTTTACATTAGGGCAGAACCAATTTTTCTGTTTTTGTGTTTCTCCTTGGGTCAACTGATCTTTGCTGAGGGGAGTCTAGAATGCAGGGGCCTGAACCCAATCAGGAGGGACAATTGGGTTCTCTCTTTACCCGAAGGATGGGGCAACCCCAGTTCTGGACACAGGTCCTGACCCAGGACAGGCCTTCTCAGTAGCTGTGATGCCAACAGTTGGCAGGACTTAGAATTAAATTCTCTTTCAAGACTTGGGAATTGGTGGTTTAATTAACACTGGGAAACTGTGTTAACTGAAGTTAGTAGGAGGGGGTCTGGGATTTGGGTTCAGAGTCCAGCCTCAAGTTTCTACTCTGTCATTCACTAGTTGTAGAACTGGGAAAGTTACTTAAATTAGAACTCCTTTACTTACCTGTGAAATGGAGATAATATATACCTTAAGGAACTTATTTGCAGAGCCTGTGTATAAAGTATACCTAAAGTGACCCACAGATGCTTAGGAAATGGTAGCTATCTTTGTAATTAGGGTTACTACAGGACTCCGTATTGTTTTTTGAGTTTCCCTATTATGAAACATTCCTGGGATACTCTAAGGCTGACCTCCAGATGCTTGTAACTCTGAGGAATAGCAATTTCTTTCTCCATTCCATGGGGCCGGAGGTTTTGCACTCAGCATTTACTTATTCCCTTATTCCGTTGTGGTGGAGGCCGGGAAGCCTACTGAGGTTTTGGGTGAGAATCCATTTCCACCAGTTAGACACGTTTGTGTGATATTTGGAGCACTGATTGTCTGTTTTCTACTAGAAAGCAAGATAGAGATGATGCTGGCTCTTTCTGTAGCAGTGATCCTATCACTTGACCCCTTGGTGAGGGTCAGGGTGTGACTGTAGTGACGGCTGTGAGTTTGTACTGATTGCACGGATTGTAGAAGCATTCTAGTGCTTACTCTTTACCAATGTGAGGGGAAGAGGCTGTTGTGGAAGTGGTAGAGGCTTTCTGATGCCTCACCTCCTTCATTACAGCAGAGGAAGCGGCCTCCTGGGCAGAAAATTTGACAGTGTTCTTCCGCAGGTCACTCTTGAAGTCAGCCTTGAGCCCATTCATCCAGCATTCTAATGATATTCAAGGAGGACTGGCCTGTATTGATCCCTTTTTCCTGAAGATAGCTAGAATTGCTTTGTTTCCTTCAGCTGAACACTTCCAGATAAAATTTCCACTCTCTAAATTTGGTCCTATGCTCCGGCCTGTGACTGCAGGCCCTGGTCTGGTGCTTTGTCTTCCTTTTTTGAGACTTGCTTTCCAGGACTGGCGCCTGGATTCAAGCCTGTCCTACAGCCATGAAGATACTCTGATTGGTGGCGCCTGCTGGCCCGATGGAGCTCTCTGTCCTTTATTGCTTAAGTTCCCACTGGGCTCCACCTGTCTGAATGGGCCACCCAGTGCATAGTATTGCTTGGGATATCCTGGTCTTGGTACAGCCTTTGAACTCCATACCTGACCTCCCCACTGCCTCCCTTAATAGCTACTCCATTCTCCCAGAGCCTGACTCCACTTGAGCTGAGCCCACTCTTGTGGTCTGTTCTCTGTGACCATGAATGATCAAATGATCCACAGCACCATATACCATCGGCTTGATCACAGATCTCCATTGGCTCAGCTCCATGGCACTTGCTTTTTATCCAGAAGAGTTCAGACTCAGCCACCAATATGTATCACTAGGTTCTCCTTTTAGATCACCTACAGAAATAGCAAATTGTACAGACTAAATTTTGCAGGATTAGCAAACGCTGTTTAGATGTTTCCAACCAAAGAAGATTTAAACTTCCCCTAAGGCAGTTCTTTATTGTGAAGAAATTGAAGGATGATATCGTTTTTAAAGTGAAGTCACCATATATTTTTTTACCTATACCATGATTGATAAGGTGAATTTTTCCCATCTTCAAGAGAATAGGAATAGTTTTTATATGGCTTGAATTATAATATTATTTGTCAGAGTAGTAAGTAGGTTAAACAGTGATACACTAATTTTCTTATAACCAATGAGTAAATATTGTATAACATAAATAGAAAAGTTTCAGTGTTAAAAGTCGTATAAAACTATTATTAAAAATTCTATGAATTCTAGTTATAAGTACTCCACTGTACAAGATAAAAACAATTAAATTTGAAGTTAGACCGCTACCCCCTAGCCTAAAATTTGTATCTGAGAGAGTGAATATACACATGGACAATGGTCAGACTATATATACAAATAGAACTTTGACCCACAACCTGCCCCAACCTACCTAGGAAACCAGCCCCCCCTCCCTTTTTTAAATCAATAAGCAGCCCAGGAAGCCAGCATGTTATAAGTTAGATTTGGAGGATGTCGGCTATTTTTAGTAATAATTCAGGAAGCCAAAAATAACCTCTAACAGTTGGCTGCAAGTGATCAGGACTTGATTAATAACTGGCCACTTTGAACTTAGGGCCAATGAGAGAAAGCCAACTGTGTCCCCTAATCAATAACATAGGATGTCCCATGTGTAGTTATCCCACCTCTAGCCTCTCCATGCCAACCACTTCCGGTTAGGGCACACCTAAAGCCTTCCCTATTTTCCAGTATGAAATGTCTTCATTCCTCTGCCTACCTTTGAGTCTTTGAAACCATAGGTATGGTGATGACTATCTTGCAATATAGCAAGCTCTGAATAAATAGTCTTTGCTTGTTCCCATTTGGTTGGTCTTGCTTTAATTCCACATATCCATAGTGTCTTTAGGGAATCTTGAAAAGATGTTTATTTTTACCCTGTTGCCTATGAGTATGCTGTATTCCTAAAGTGCTAAGTCAATTAAAAATTTCTCAGTCTCTCAACTTTCCTGTGAATTTCAAATCAGAAGAGAGACAGATTTCTCTTTAAAGATGAATTTGAAAGTTTGGCTTATAATTTAAGATTCAACACTCTCCATAGTGAAATAGTTTTCTGCAGTTCTCAATTGCATTATAATTAAAAATGTAATGATCTTTGGTTATAAAATCGAACCCATTTTGAATGTTAACTAGAATACATCCGTTAATTTAGTTTTATGTGCTTGGTTAGTTTCTCTTGAGAAATGCAAATGGTTATTCAGAAACTGCAGTGCATCATTCACTTTTCCTCAAGTGTTTCATAGTCTTATTTGATTCAGTAACCTTGTATTAGTATCCTTATCGTATTAGTTGTTCTCATTTTATTCTCTCTCCTTCCCTCTCATTATGGTAAGTCTTTGTGTCCCAAAGCGTGGTCCTCAAGCCACCTGTATTATCCAAAAATCTTGTCAAAATGCAGATTCTCGGGCCTCATTTCACATCTACTGAAGCAGACTTCGGAGTGGGTCCTAGGAATTTGCATCTCAAATATGTTCCTCAGATGATTTCCATATATAACATTTATTTATTTATTTATTTATTTATTTATTTATTTATTTATTTATTTAATTTGTTTTTATTGGACTTCAATTTGCCAACATATAGAATAACATCCAGTGCTCATCCCGTCCAGTGTCCCCCTCAGTGCCCGTCACCCAGTCACCCCCACCCTCCGCCCACCTCTCTTTCCACCGCCCCTTTTTCGTTTCCCAGTTAGGAGTCTCTCATGTTCTGTCCCCCTCTCTGATATTTCCTACTCATTTTTCTCCTTTCCCCTTTATTCCCTTTCATTATTTTTTATATTCCCTAAATGAATGAGACCATATAATGTTTGTCCTTCTCCCATTGACTTATTTCACTCAGCGTAATACCCTCCAGTTCCTTCCATGTCGAAGCAAATGGTGGGTATTTGTCATTTCTATGCCTGAATATTATTCCACTGTATACATAAACCACATCTTCTTTATCCATCATCTTTCGATGGACACCGAGGCTCCTTTCACAGTTTGGCTATTGTGGACATTGCTGCTATAAACATCGGGGTGCAGGTGTCCCGGCGTTTCACTGCATCTGTGTCTTTGGGGTAAATCACCAGCAGTACAATTGCTGGGTCGTAGGGCAGGTCTATTTTTAACTCTTTGAGGAACCTCCACACAGTTTTCCAGAGTGGCTGTGCCAGTTCACATTCCCACCAACAGTGCAGGAGTGTCCCCCTGTCTCCACATCCTCTTCAATATTTGTTTTTTCCAGCCTCGTTAATTTTCCCCATTCTCACTGGTGTGAGGTGGGATCTCATTGTGGTTTTGATTTGTATTTCCCTGATGGCCAGTGATGCGGAGCATTTTCTCACATGCTTGTTGGCCATGTCTAGGTCTTCCTCTGTGAGATTTCTGTTCACGTCTTTTGCCCATTTCAGGATTGGATTGTTTGTTTGTTTGTTTGTTTGTTTTTTTGCTGTTGAGTTTAATAAGTTCTTTATAGATCTTGGATACTAGCCCTTTATCTGATAGGTCATTTGCAAATATCTTCTCCCATTCTGTAGGGTGCCTTTTAGTTTTGTTGACTGTATCCCTTGCTGTGCAAAAGCTTCTTATCTTGATGAAGTCCCAACAGTTCATTTTTGCTTTTGTTTCTCTTGCCTTCGTGGATGTATCTTGCGAGAAGTTACTGTGGCCAAGTTCAAAAAGGGTGTTGCCTGTGTTCTTCTCTAGGATTTTGATGGAATTTTGTCTCACATTTAGATCTTTCATCCATTTTGAGTATATCTTTGTGTCTGGTGTAAGAGAATGTTCTAGTTTCATTCTTCTGCATATGGATGTCCAATATTCCCAGCACCATTTATTGAAGAGACTGTCCTTTTTCCAGTGGATAGTCTTTCCTCCTTTATCGAATATTAGTTGCCCATAAAGTTGAGGGTCCACTTCTGGATTCTCTATTCTGTTCCATTGATCTATGTGTCTGTTGCTGTGCCAGTACCACACTGTCTTGATGACCACAGCTTTGTAGTACAACCTGAAATCTGGCCTTGTGATGCCCCCAGCTCTTGTTTTCTTTTTTACTATTCCCCTGGCTATTTGGGGTCTTTTCTGATTCCACACAAATCTTAAGATGATTTGTTCTATCTCCCTGAAGAAAGTCCATGGTATTTTGATAGGGATTGCATATATGTGTAAATTGCCCTGGAGAGCATTGACATTTTCACAATATTAATTCTTCCAATCCATGAGCATGGGATATTTTTCCATCTCTTTGTGTCTTCCTCAATTTCTTTCAGACATGCCTGTAGTTTTTAGGGTATAGATCTTTTACGTCCTTGGTTAGGTTTATTCCTAGGTATCCTATGCTTTTGGGTGCAATTGTAAATGGGATTGACTCCTTACTTTCTCTTTCTCCAGTCTCATTGTTAGTGTATAGAAATGCCACTGATTTCTGGGCATTGATTTGTATCCTGCCACACTGCCGAATTGCTGTATGAGTTCTAGCAATCTTGGGGTGGAAGCTTTTGGGTTTTCTATGTACAGTATCATGTCATCTGCAAAGAGGGAGAGTTTGACTTCTCCTTTGCCAATTTGAATGAATTTTATTTCTTTTTGTTGCCTGATCGCTGAGGCAAGGACCTCTAGGACTATATTGAATAACAGTGGTGAGAGTGGACATCCCTGTCTTGTTCCTGATCTTAGGGGAAAGGCTCCCAGTGTTTCCCCATTGAGAATGATATTTGCTGTGGGCTTTTCGTAGATGGCTTTGAAGATGCTCAGGAATGTTCCCTCTATCTGTACACTCTGAGGAGTTTTGATCAGGAATGGATGCTGTATTTTGTCAAATGCTTTCTCTGCATCTATTGAGAGGATCATTTGGTTTTTGTTTTTGCTTTTACTGATATGATCAATCACATTGATTGCTTTACAAGTGTTGAACCAGCCTTGCATCCCAGGGATAAATCCCACTTGGTCATGATGAATAATCTTCTTAATGTATTGTTGGATCTTATTGGCTAGTATCTTGTTGAGAATTGTTGCATCCATGTTCATCAGGGATATTGGTCTATAACTCTCCTTTTTGGTGGGGTGAGGTCTTTGTTTGCTTTTGGACTTAAGGTGATGCTGGCCTCATAGAACGAGTTTGGAAGTATTCCATCTCTTTCTATCTTTCCAAACAGCTTAAGTAGAATAGGTATGGTTTCTTCTTTAAACATTTGATAGAATTCCCCAGGGAAGCCATCTGGCCCTGGACTTTTGTGTCTTGGGAGGTTTTTGATGACTGCTTCAATTTCCTCCCTGGTTATTGGCCTATTTAGGTTTTCTATTTCTTCCTGTTCCAGTTTTGGTAGTTTGTGGTTTTCCAGAAATTTGTCCATTTCTTCTAGATTGCCTAATTTATTGGCATAGAGCTACTCATAATATGTTTTTAAAATCGTTTGTATTTCCTTGGTGTTGGTGGTAATCTCTCCTTTCTCATTCATGATTTTATTAATTTGAGCATTTTCTCTCTTCTTTTTAATAAGGCTGGCTAATGGTTTATGTATCTTATTAATTCTTTCAAAGAACCAATTCATGGTTTTGTTAATCTGTTCCACAGTTCTTCTGGTCTCTATTTCATTGAGTTCTGCTCGAATCTTTAACTCTCTTCTTCTGCTAGGTGTAGGATCTATTTGCTGTTTTTTCTCCAGCGCCTTTAGGTGCAAGGTTAGCTTTTGTATTTGAGTTCTTTCCAGTTTTTTGAGGGATGCTTGTATTGCGATGTATTTCCCCCTCAGGACTGCTTTTGCTGTATCCCAAAGATTTTGAATGGTTGTATCTTCATTCTCATTACTTTCCATGAATCTTTTTAATTCTTCTCTAATTTCCTGGTTGATCCTTTCATCTTTTAGCAGGATGGTCCTTAACCTCCACGTGTTTGAAATCCTTCCAAACTTCTTCTTGTGATTTAGTTCTAATTACAAAGCATTATGGTCTGAAAATATGCAGGGGACAATCCCAATCTTTTGGTATCAGTTAAGACCTGATTTGTGACCCAGTATGTGGTCTATTCTGGAGAAAGTTCCATGTGCACTTGAGAAGAATGTGTATTCGGTTGCATTTGGATGTAAAGTTCTGTAGATATCTGTGAAATCCATCTGGTCAAGTGTATCATTTAAAGCCCTTGTTTCTTTGGAGATGGTGTGCTTAGAAGATCTGTCAATTGTAGAAAGCGCTACATTCAAGTCACCAAGTGTAAGTGTATTATCTAAGTATATCTTAACTTTGGTTATTAATTGATTGATATACTTGGCAGCTCCCACATTTGGGGCATAAATATTGATGATTGTTAAGTCCTCTTGTTGGATAGATCTTTTAAGTATGATATAGTGTCCCTCTTCTTCTCTCACTACAGTCTTCGGGATAAACTTTAGTTTATCTGATATAAGGATGGCTACCCCTGCTTTCTTCTGAGGACCATTTGCATGGTAAATAGTTCTCCAACCTTTCATTTTCAGGCTGGAGGTATCCTTATGTCTAAAATGAGTCTCTTGTAGACAGCAAATAGATGGGTCTTGCTTTTTTACCCAGTCTGAAACCCTGTGCCTTTTGATGGGGTCATTAAGCCCGTTCACATTCAGAGTTACTATCAAAAGATATGAATTTAGTGTCATCATGATACCTATTCAGTCCCCTGTTTTTGTGGGTTGTTCCCTTGGACTTCCTCTATTACAGAGTCCCCCTTAGTATTTCTTGCAGAGCTGGCTTCGTGGTCACATATTCTTTTAGTTTCTGCCTATCTTGGAAGCTCTTCATCTCTCCTTCTCTTCTGAATAGGAGCCTTGCTGGATAAAGTATTCCTGGCTGCATGTTCTTCTCATTTAGGACCCTGATTATATCCTGCCAGCCCTTTCTGGCCTGCCAGGTCTCTGTGGAGAGGTCTGCTGTTAATCTAATACTTCTCCCTATAAAAGTTAGAGATTTCTTGTCTCTTGCTGCTTTAAGGATCTTCTCTTTATCTTTGGAATTTGCAAGTTTCACTATTAAATGTCGAGGTGTTGAGTGGTTTTTATTGATTTTAGGGGGCAGATCTCTCTATCTCTGGATCTGAATCCCTGTTTCTCTTCTCAAGTTAGGAAAGTTCTCAGCTATGATTTGTTTATTCTGGACCTCTGTCCCTTTTGGCGCCCTCGGGAATCCCAATTAAATGTAGATTTTTC
Organism: Canis lupus dingo; assembly: GCF_003254725.2. Taxonomy (NCBI): domain Eukaryota; kingdom Metazoa; phylum Chordata; class Mammalia; order Carnivora; family Canidae; genus Canis; species Canis lupus. Next base: position 40,186,714 of record NC_064271.1, read on the forward strand.
CTTCTGAGGCGGTCATTTATTTCCCTTAACCTATCCTCATGATCTTTTAATTGTTTTTCTCTTTTTTCCTCGGTTTCCCTCCTTGCCATCAACTTGTCTTCTATGTAACTCACTCGTTCTTCTACCTCGTAAACCCTCGTCGTTAGGACCTCCAGTTTGGATCGCTTCTCATTCAATTGATTTTTCATTTCGGCCTGATTAGATCTATATTCTGCAGTCATGAAGTCTCTTGAGTTCTTTATGTTTTTTTTCTAGAGCCACCAGTAGCTTTATAATTGTGCTTCTGAACTGGCTTTCTGTCATTGCATTGTAATCCAAATTTTGTAACTCTGTTGGAGAGAGGACTGTTTCTGATTCTTTCTTTTGAGGTGAGTTTTTCCTTCTAGTCATTTAGCTCAGTGCAGAGTGGCGAAAAACAAGTTGTACTTGATAGAAGCACAAACTCTTCTTACTGTAGCATTCCAGCTGTTCTCTCTTTAAATCTCAGGCCAAATTTGTAGGTTTTCAGGATGATTTGAAAGTTATCTAGGTAATTTGGTGGGGACAGGTGACTTGGGGACCCTACTCTTCCACCATCTTACACCCTCCCCCCTATTTATTTAATCTTTTTATTGGAGTTCAATTTGCCAACATTTAGCATAATACCAAGTGCTCATCCCGCCAAGTGCCCCCTCAGTGCCCATGACCCAGTCACCCCAAACCTCCGCCCACCTCCCCTTCCACTACCCCTTGTTCATTTCCCAGAGTTAGGTGTCTCTCATGTTTTGTCACCCTCACTGATATTTTCACTCATTTTCTCTCCTTTCCCTTTATTCCCTTTCACTAATTTTTATATTCCCCAAATGAGTGAGACCATATAATGTTTATCCTTTTCTGATTGGGTTATTTCACTTAGCATAATACCCTCCAGGTCCCTTGATGTCAAAGCACATGGTGGATATTTGTCATTGCTAATGGCTGAGGAATATTCTATTGTCTACATAGACCACAGCTTCTTTATCCATTTATCTTTCGATGGACACCGAGGCTCCTTCCACAGTTTGGCTATTGTGGACATTGCTGCTATAAACATCGGGGTGCAGGGGTCCCGGCGTTTCCCTGCATCTGTATCTTTGGGGTAAATCCCCAGCAGGGCAAATGCTGGGTCCTAGGGCAGATCTATTTTTAACTCTTTGAGGAACCTCCACACAGTTTTCCAGAGGGGCTGCCCCATTCACATTCCCACCAACAGTGCAGGAGGGTTCCCCTTTCTCCACATCCTCAACGTTTGTGGTTTCTTGCCTTGTTAATTTTCCCCATTCTCACTGGTGTGAAGGGGGATCTCATTGTGGTTTTGATTTGTATTTCTCTGATGGCCAGTGACGTGGAGCATTTTCTCATGTGCTTGTTGGCCATGTCTAGGTCTTCTTCTGTGAGATTTCTGTTCATGTCTTTTGCCCATTTCAGGATTGGATTGTTTGTTTCTTTGCTGTTGAGTTTAAGAGGTTCTTTATAGATCTTGGAAATTAGCCCTTTATCTGATACGTCATTTGCAAATATCTTCTCCCATCTGTAGGTTGTCTTTGAGTTTTGTTGACTGTATCCTTTGCTGTGCAAAAGCTTCTTATCTTGATGAAGTCCCAATAGTTCATTTTTGCTTTTGTTTCTCTTGCCTTCATGGATGTATCTTGCAAGAAGTTACTGTGGCCGAGTTCAAAAAGGGTGTTGCCTGTGTTCTCCTCTAGGATTTTGATGGATTCTTGTCTCACATTTAGATCTTTCATCCATTTTGAGTTTATCTTTGTGTCTGGTGCAAGAGAGTGGTCTAGTTTCATTCTTCTGCATGTGGATGTCCAATGTTCCCAGCACCATTTATTGAAGAGACTGTCTTCTTTCCAGTGGATAGTCTTTCCTGCTTTGTTGAATATTAGTTGACCATAAAGTTGAGGGTCCACTTCTGGATTCTCTATTCTGTTCCATTGATCTATGTGTCTGTTTTTGAGCCAACACATTCATTTTAATCGGTCTTTGTAGTTGATGTATCTGTGTATCTGTTTGTGTTCAGACTGAAATTAGGAACCACTGGCCTATATGCCAGGTACTTGATAGACATTATCATTTATGACCATTTTAAAAATTTAAGGAGATAATTTCTATTAAGGGCTCAAGGTAAGTGACTTGTCAGGGTCACAGCTAGCAAACTATACAGCTAGGAGGACAAGCCATATTGCCAACACAGAAATAATTCTGTATGTTCTAGAAAAAAAATCTTTAATTTTTCAAAGAGGACAATGCTTTACTGAATCACCCATCGAATTCAGATGCAAGAGTTTGGTAGCTGGGTGTAGACATAGGCTAAATTGTGAGCTATGTTTTTGGCAATGAAACTTAATCATCATCCTGTTTATGAGATAAAGCAACATCTTGTGGGAGTCTTGAGTAAAGGTACGAATGTGAGTTACACCCAGGGCAGTTGTGGATGATCAGCTTAGAGCAGCAAGCAATATAGTTTCAGCAGAGAATCCCGTGATTGTTGAGATTGGGACTAAACTTGAACTATGGGGATCGAAGTTCATTTTCTTCTGGCAAAACATCTTTAAGGGAAAGTCTTAAAAAGGCTTATAAAAACTTAAAAGGCCCTTGGACATCAAATGGCTCTTACAAATTAATCAGAAACATACGGATTAGATTTCTCATAAAATACTTTAAGTTTAAAATTATGGGAAAAAAGCACAAGGCAAATGTCTTTTAGGTTTGTCCAAACCAAACCCTAAATGCTTGGGAAAAGTTGGAAATACTTTAACAGAAGCAGGATGACACTGAGTACATATGTGGCATCTTTAGGTGACGCAGGAAAACAGAATCCCATTCTGCAGAGGAGTGGGGCCCGAACTCACATGGAAGTGTGGCTAGCTGCTCTGGCAGGTGTCCGTGGTGGTGGGTAGTGGGGCAAGGGTTCCGGGAGGAGCTGGGAAGGGAGGAGGGGAGTTTGGAGTAGCAGGAAATGGTTTCTCACTCTCTCCAGGGAGGCGGGCTAGTGGCATTCTTTTCCTCCCTTGGTGCTGGCTCCTTCCCACCCTTGGCGAGTCTTCCAGGAGCAACCTTGGCTTAAAGGAGAGTTATATGGCTTGTAGCAGAAGACCTGGATTTAATCCTAGCCCTCTCAGTTCCTAGCTGGCTGTTGATGTTCAAGGCATCCCTACCCCAAGACAGAGGAATGCCTACCATGATCCCTGAGGCCTCTTAGGGCTTCTCCTATCCAGGAGGTAGCATGGACTTTGGCCATGGTCTTGGGAAGATGTGGGTGAGAAGATTCTTTAGTCCACATAAGCATTAGTGCCTGGCACCTTTTAAGTGTTCAGTAAGTCACTATTGCTATTCTTTGGCATGATCCTAATCTAATTGTTTTGAGATTTCTAAGGAAAAGGGAGACCATTGCTACCCAGAAAGCATTTAAGAGGAAGAATGGAGAAGGCAATGTGAGAAGGGTTTTCCTTACGTCTGGGTAGAAGATAAATTTTAGTGCTGAATTTAAATATGCGAATGAATATTCCCTTGTATGGAGGGGTGGATATGCTCTATTAATTCCTTTTTTTGGAAGCAAACAGCTTTTGGGTCTTTTTTTTTTTTTCCAAAAAAAAAAAAAGGTATCCGTGTCATGGATGGACAAATGGTTAGTCTTCTAAATTTGTATTTTGTTTTGGAAATGATCTGGTTTTTGAATAATATATTTTTTATGAACTATTGTTCCAGAGAATTTTGAGGCTGCAAAAGAAAAGTCTTTCCATGGACATGGTGCCCTTCCAAAACCAAAAGGAAATGTTATTGAAAGTGAGTAATTTCAGTGTCAGGAAAATCCTCAATCTAGTTTGATCAGTTTCTTCCTTCCTCTCTGATCTAGGCTTTTGTCTAGAGAGCATGTCCTCTGTAAGGGAAACTCGAAGTTTTGTAAAGCTCGCTAGATCTTTGGAAGTGACCCATTTTTCCAACTTCTCCTCCTCCTCCAACCCAAAATCACAGCTTACTTAAAGCTCAGGGAAACAGAATACCTAAGTTTGTCCATTTTTGGAGCCCACACACAAAAATGATTTCTTGTCTTTTACAATGTTTTCGTTGCTGTTTTCTAGTTTAAAGGAGAGCTTGAATGAAAATGCATGGACGCAGCCATCACAGAGTTGAGTATATACTCTGGACATTTTATAAAATGTTAGATACTTAGAAATGCATAAGCATCTTAGGTATGTTAATGTTTTGTGTTCTTCGATCCTTTACCTTCATTTTTGTGTTTGTATTTATGCGACCTTGTAAACCACGGATCAAATAAAATACACCTGTCAAGTTGGAGAAAATGAATATGAATCTCATTATTGGTTGCATAAGCATTTGTTCATCTGCGTGACTGCATACATCTTTAATTACAGATTTTAAATGAAAGAGGGCTCAAATGAAATAATTTACTGTTACCATGAGAATTCAATTTATTCTTTAACTGTAGTTTTGCTTATGCATTACGGTGGTTACACACTTTAGGGGTATATGTACAATGGGAAAAAAGCCATTCACCTCTGAGGACCTCTTGTTAAAACTGGATTGTCTAAGCTCAGACCAATGTGTTACATAATAAGACAATTTACAATCATCATGATAACAGAGGCTGTTTTCTGGAAAGAAAAGATAGCAATATCTGTAAAACTGCACCTGCAAGGAGGCTGTAATTTCTGTGTGGCTGTGACAGACAATGTGAATCATGGATTATTACCATTTTTTAAGGGCTCCATGCATTTCCCATTATTTATTATAGCTCCTATAGGACCTACCCAGTATACTCACATGGATTGAGATATATATTCAGACACACAGATGTGTATATAGTTATATACATATATTACATACGCACACATTATAATTGTAATTTATAGCAAAGAAAATAAATAAGCTCAGTCGTTAAAACCTTGCAAAACACCCAAACTCAGACAAAAGGAACCTTTACATCTGCCTGCTAGGCTTTACTGGAAGGATTCTCAAAGCTGCTGACCAGATTTTCAAGGAGAAAGCTCAATCTCTTAATGAACTGTAGCCAAAGGCCAGGGTTCCCTCTGGTGTACATGTACCCAGTGGCCTCATTTGTCATTTTGCTTTGGGCTCTACTGAGATGCATCCAACCCCAAGTACCCATATGGATACAACTGATTCCAACAAAACCCAATGGAACTCTTTCTTTGCCCTTTCCTGTTGTCGTCAAGCTGTTCATAAGCCCCATTCTCTTGGTGCCAAATGATTCCCTGTTGCAAATAAATCACTTCTATGAAATACTATAATCAAGTAGATATTAATTCTACATGGCAACACGGCAAAGACAAAGTGTCAAGTCTGATAGGTCTCCTTTTTCTTTCTTGATGATCTTGACCATTCTTGAGCATCTCTAGTCCTGGTACTCTGTTGGTTACTTATTGCCACGATGATGCTGAGTAACAAATAGACAACCTCAGGGAAGTAATTAGCTTTTATTGCTCATCCTGGAGTCAGCTGGGGATTAGCTAGAGGATTCTGCTCATCATGGTTGGGCTTGCTGGCCCACCTGGGGGCATTGGACTTTTGAATGATCTAGATGGCTTCAGGTGGGGCGGTGACCTTTGCCAGGTACCTTCATCTTCTGGGAGGTGAGTCAGCAGGTTTGTAAGGTGTTGGCAGAGGTGCAAGAGGGCGGGCAAGCTTGACTGTGAAGCACTTTTCGAATCTTCTTGCATCATAATTGCTAACATCTCATCGGCCAAAGCAAATCGTATGGATGAGACCAGAGTCAGACTGGAGGGCTTTGCCAAATTACATAGTAAAGCGCTAAGAGTTAGGGCCATGCTTTTGATGTACTACACCCTTCCTCCCGAAGAACTACTTCTCAGGAAAAGATTCAAGCAGTGTTTACAGTGAGCTGCGATGACAGTTTTGTGCAAAGCTGACACGTTGCCACTACCATGGCTGCTTAGATATATGTGATAAGAATACAGAAGAAAAGGAATGAGACTGTGGTGGGGTATAGATGTCCACTAATTCTTTGTCACTCCCTCACCAAGAGGAAGGGTCTGTTTCTCTCTTCTTTGGACCCTAGGCTGGCCTAGTGGCTACTTGACTAATAGAACGGTGGAGGTGACCTTTTGTCTGTTCTGGGCCCAGCTCTTCAGGAGACGGGCAGCCTCCAAGTCCCCTCTCATGGAATATTCATTCCTGCCATATCCTCTCAGAGCACAGTTGCCATGAGATAAGAAGCCCAAGCCACATGGAGAGGCTGAGCCATGGATGTCAATGGTTCAGCCCAGCTGGGCTGCAGATGACTGGAGCCCCAGCCAATGAGAAGACGGTGCCCAGCTTGGCCAAGAACGTGAGAGATAATCGAATTACTATTGTTCATTTAAGTCACTAATATTTGGGCTGGTTGTTGTATGGCCATAGATAACTGAAACAAGTCTGAGAGTGACTTGCCAGGCATTAGACCAGGGTGAAAGAGTTTCTGTAAAGCCTTTGAAAAAGGCAGTGACCTATTTTTCCCTGAGCTTAATAGAACAGCTTCATAAATAGTTCTTTGGGAAGGTAAACGCGGTTTATCAAGGGTGCCGACTTGCAAGCAGAGAAGCGTATCTTGGAGAGATCTTGGCCTTTGTCAGTTTTGCCGTATCATCACCTTGGGTTCTGGTCTCTACTCTTGACTCCGGGGAGCGCAGCAAGAGCTCCTTAGGCAAGAGGGGAGACCTCCTCTCGTCTCCCTTCTGGTGCATGTGTGTGCCTGCCTGCGTGCGCGCCTATGTGCGCCTTTGCCGCCGGTTTCACTCTGGGCCCCTGGCGTGCCATTCATTGGTGAATACCAATCTCTGCCTTAACACTCGGTTTAATTTTGAAAGGGCTTTGCTGTTGTGGCTGACAAATCCCATCGTGTCCTCTTGGGACAAACAGCATCTCTATTTGAATTGTCACCTGCTGTGAGTCCTCCAGACTTTTGCTTCTTCCTTGTTGCAGGTGGTCAGAGGCTGACTGTACCATCATTTTAACTCGGGTGATTATTTAGCCACAAATTCTTGTCATTTTTTTTTCTTGTAGCGCCCCCCACCTTTATGGAGGCATGATTGTATGTAAAGTATGCAGTGTAATGATTGGGTGTGTACATTATGAAATATTTGCCACAGTCAAGTTACTTAACACATCCATCATGTCACGTAATTACCCCTTTTTGTGTGTTGGAAACATTTAAGATCTATACTCTGCAAATTTTAAGTATACCATACAGCGTTCTCACAGTGCTGTATAGTAGATCCTTGGAACCTGTTCATCTTAAGTGAAAGTTTGTACCCTTTCATCAACTTCCTTTTTTTTTTTGTAATTAAATTTTTTTAAATAAATTTATTTTTTATTGGTGTTCAATTCATCAACTTCTCTCCATTTCCTCCACCTTCCAGCTCCTGGCAACCACAATTCTATTCTGTTTCTGTGAGTTCAACTTAAAGAATTTTAAGTTTCTAAAAATTTCCGTAGAGATTTCTACAGATTACCATAGAGTATTCTTCTTTCTCCTTCTGGCTTATTTCTGGCCATAATGCCCTTCAGATTCATCCATGTTTTTGCATGGCAGGATTTCCTTCCATTTTTATGGCTGAATAATACTTCACTTTGTGTGTGTATATGTGTGTGTAGACTTGTGTGTGTGTGTGTGTGTGTGTGTGTGTAGACTTCTTATCCAATCACCTGTTGATGGACACTCGGGCTGCTTCCATAGTTTGGCTGTTGTAATGCTGCAGTAAACATAGGGTTACATATATCCCTATGAATTAGTGTTTTTGTGTTCCTTGGGTAAATATCCAGTATTGTGATTGCTGGATCATATGGTAGTTCTATTTTTAATTTTTTGAGGGCCCTCCGTACTGTCTTTCACAGTAGCTATTTCACTTCACATTCCCGCTAACAGTACACAAGGGTTCCTTTATCTCCATGTCCTTGTCAACAACTGTTATCTCTTCTTGATCCTAACAGGCATTCAGTGATATCTGACTGTGACTCTTGGGCAGATAAGCCACCAAAGAACCAGGGCCAAGCTGCTAGCCTGGTGCACTGAAGACAGCTCTGTGGCTCAGGCTTATGAGATTTATTACCCCCTAACTGTGAGGTCTGTGAGTCTTTTCAGCTTCTCTGGGTCTCCATTTCCTTATTGTAGAGTGGGGGCTGATTAGAGTCGACAGTCCTGTAAAGCCTCTCCCAGCCCTACAATTCTTGGATTCTGTGTAGCACCTGGAGACCCCAACATTGATTTTTGGAAACGTCTTTGAGGGTTCTTTCCATGATGTAGGCAGTGTGGGGCATCATAAGGAACATGGCCCTTAGGAAAATAAACACAGCTATTGTACTTGAGATCCTTACGTCCTGGCTGTCCTTGTTTACCTGCCATGTTGAAAATGGGATCCATGGTTTTACAGGTTTTCTTCAAGGTATGTACTGCCAGTATTTGTTGGAGCAAACTGAAGTGAGAGTTTAGGGCAAAGAGGAACGGATGACAAAAGTAAGTCCTTTCACTTCAATGCATTGAAACTCCAGCTCTTGGAGAGGAGTTGGAGGGCTCAGGACCCCTCGTGGTTGTGGAGGGCTAAGACCCTGTCTCTTTCCCCACAATATATACTTCTGCATTTTCTGAACTGTTGGGAATAGCTCACCTCTTCTGGGGAAGCTCTGGGACTAGCACATCCTGGCCTGAACCCATCCCCTCAGGAGGTGGAGGGCTAGACTCTGGGGCGCAAGCTGACCTTCACATGAAGGTCATATTGGCACTTGTTCCTGTGGCAGAGCTCTGGGGTGATGAATGGGGCACTAAAAAGGGTGAGCATTACAGTAGAAACTTGGGAAGGTATCTTCACATGCTGGTGGCGAATTCAGCAGTGATTTGGATGTACCCAACCACTGTTCAAGTGCTAAGGGGTCAGGAAGAGCATAAAGCTTGTTTTGCTCAGAATTTTTTTTTCCTCATGATTTTTAAACTCATGTGCATTTTAATGGAAATTTAATCATATGTTTCAGATTTATTTACACTTAACTCATCAAAATGTTTTGCAAGAGCAATTCAAGGTCCAAGAAGCTTTTTGAGTTTTTTTTATAAGCTTTTTAAGGACTTTTTGTTTTATATAAATAGGAAACCATGTGTTACTGAGAGCAAACAAACTTGAGCCCCAAAAGGTTCAAGTTTGATTTGAAACTTAGAAGTCATGAGGAATATTCTGCTGTGAAATGTATTCCTTCAGTTTTTCCATAGACATCTACGGGGAAACAGCTGAGAATTTCAGTAAAATATTATCTAATTTTCTAAAATTAGTGAGTATCATGAAATGTAGCATACAGATTAGAAATGTTATTTATTTATTTTTTGTAGCATTACTTTTGTTACATTTTTCGATGCTCTTTTTTTTTTTTTTTCCTGCTTTGGATGCAGTACAAAACCAGATCATAAGCACAAGATTTCATTTTGTGTTAAGTCTTTTAGCATTAAAGTTTTACCGAATAAATAAAAAATGTTCTAACAAAAATGTTCATTTACAAGTGAAACTGTAATTGCCCCCCCTTTTGTTTTTGGTCTCTACTATCTTTGTCTATACAAGTAAAGTAGACAGATGATTGGCTCATTTGTAGATTTCTGTGTATTTTTTTCCCCTTTCAAGGGATTGAAACAATTCTCACAAAAATCTAAATATTGAAGAAATAATTGTTTTTTGATTTGAATTAATGTATACACTTTTGTATGCTCCTAGGCCTTTAGGAGATGTTTTACTTATATATTCTGTTGACTTTATGCTTATTACTTATGTAAGAATATGAACTTATATATTTTATGCTCTACGTATTTCACTTATACTCCATACTCGTATACTTACATATTATAATGTGGGTTCGTACTCACATGAGAATTCATTTTTACTTAGCGCAGGCTGTGCCTATATGCACTTCATCATCCTTTTGACATTAATTTATTTTCCCCTGGATATACACATCAATTAATTGATTCCCAGTTTAGTGCCAGAAGAAATGAAATAAGCAAAATGGACTGAACATTCAGCTGAGAACCCGTCACTTAGTTCTTGGTCTTTGCAGTGGTTGGAGAAACAGGAATTGACCTAAGAGCATTCAGTTCATGCTTGCCAGAAAAGTGCCTCTATAGGCGGATACTATGCCAGTTGGGCCAAATGCAGAATGGGAAGTTTCTCCATGTCCAGTTCTCTGGAATATATGACATAAATTGCTCTTATTTGAACCTGTCCTTTTCTTTCCAGAAGTGTGTGTGTTGGTGTTTTTTTTTTTTTAAAGATTTTATTTGACAGAGTGCAAGCAGGGGAAGTGGCAGAGGGAGAAGCCCAGCAGGGAGCCCAGTGTGGGGCTCGATCCCAGGACCCTGGGATCATGACCCGAGCCAAAGGCAGACGCTCAACCCCTGAGCCACCCAGGCGCCCTACTATGTTTTGATGTTTTGATGGGAGGAATAGGTGGTCTAGTTCACTACCACCTGACTAAGCTTTATACTCTTTGTACTGTGAACCTACTACAAGTTTAACTATAGTGGCTCAAGTTAGGGTTAGTTTTGTAACTAGTCTTAATAATATCATTATCTTAATGAAAGCAGTTCATGGGATGCCTGGGTGGCTCAGTGCCTTCGGCTCAGGGCATGACCCTGAGGTCCTGGGATCGAGTCCCACATCGGGCACCCTGCATGGGGCCTGCTTCTCCCTCTGCCTGTGTCTCTGCCTCTCTCTCTCTCTCTCTCTGTCTCTCATGAATAAATAAATAAAATCTTTAAAAAAAAAGGCAATTCATTTGAATTTTACTCATTACCTATCTGTAAGGAGTTGGAAGGGTCTGACAAGTGTTTTCAACAATCTTACACATTAATAATTCTTGTTTTAGTGCTGATATCTTATTACAGATAAATATAAGTGGCAGAAACACCTTTTGGAGAAATGAGTAGATTAAAAAAAAAAAAAAGAACCACAAAATTTTATCAGTGCCATAATCGCAACCAGTGGAGTCGCTGAGTAGGAACTTCCCCAGGTTCACATCCTTTCCAGCTGCTCGGAGGAACTCCATCAGATCTGCCTGGGAGAGCAATAAAGAGACTCGGTGGCAAAACACAACACAAATAATTGCTCATCCTGTGTGAAATGCCTTCCATCCGCTTTGGGGAAAACCTCCTTGTGGCAGGAAGAAGCCAGGTAGCATGGAATAAAAGGGTAAGTGGTTTCTGCCAAGCAGGTACTCAGGAGCCAGCTGGCTGAGAGGACCCGTGGGCTGAGACCCAGATTTGAATGGCAAAAGCCAAAGGAAAAACCAGGATTGCACCAGCTTCAGAAACAAGCACTTAGTGGCCTCATGGAGGACGCGCTGTGGGGGGAATTCGCATAAATAAAGATAAACAAACTTAAAAACAGGCTTTATGGGCCTGGTGTAGTGTTAGCTGTTAGGGGCCTTTGAGGGTGCCCAGGGATGCGTCATTGTGGGCGGTGATGGCTCTTGGAAAAATGCAGGACTGTGCTGGACCTCGCTGGGGTGGTGCAGGTACATTGCTGGTGTTTTATGTGGAGGTTGAGATATTTTTATGGTCCGTTTGCAAACTGGGTCAGGCCAAGCCTTCCATGCGCCGGTCACATTCATCTTCATTCTGAATTTGAGTCAATCTGCATTTATCTGCATTTATCAGTGTTGTGGTTTAACAATTCTGCAACCTCGTCTGTGAAAGAATCCCGAGAATGCGTTCCACATAGTTAGAAATGATGTCAAAGCAGAAATCCTCAAAAAGCGTGACTCACTGATCAATGTGTATATATGTGAAATTCACTTTTAAGGATTCATGTTTACTTGTTTTTAGATTTAAATTTAAAATATTTTGATAAATGACTTGGATTCCCTGTGAAGAAAGGGCTCATAGGCAGTTTTGTAGGAAGTGAGGGTCTTCTTTTTTTTTTTTTTTTTTTTTAATTTTTATTTATTTATGATAGTCACAGAGAGAGAGAGAGGCGCAGAGACACAGGCAGAGGGAGAAGCAGGCTCCATGCACCGGGAGCCCGATGTGGGATTCGATCCCGGATCTCCAGGATCGCGCCCTGGGCCAAAGGCAGGCGCCAAACCGCTGCGCCACCCAGGGATCCCGGAAGTGAGGGTCTTCTAGGCAAATTTTCCAATTTAGAGTTTTTGGCATACAGATTTTTACTTAGATTTAGTTTAGGCTTATAACTATAATAAAAAATCAGAATTATTCTTTGTTTTTTTTTTTGAGAAACAAGAATCTACAAGCTTCTCTTCCCCTCTTTTCACAATCTAAACAAAATTCAGATACCCATTATGATTTTGTTTCATCTTTAAAGGCCTTTCCTCAAAGGAGCCAAAGAATTTGGACTTCTCTACTCTTTCCCCTGGAATACATTTGGCTTTGTTCTTTGCAGCATAGGCAATTGCTGTTAAGGAGGCTTTCGGTTTAACATGTAATTAATAGTTTGGCATTTCCCAAGGGCTTTCCTTAGGACCCTTTCTGTATCTGTTTTGTATTACAGGGCTCCCTTGCTAAATATTTCCAGATCATATAGATTTAGATAAGACAAGTTCCAGAACTTAGAGTATTTTTTATTTTGACATTTACAGTATTTATTAGTGTAATGAAAATAATACTTTGACAAGTCCCCAAGTAATAAATGGCAATATTCTCAAGCCCTGAGAAGTTTAGTAACTTTCAGTGGCTAGTGACCACCTAATATCCAACTGTTCTCCTTTCAGAGGTGTTAGCAAATGTGAGGTACCTTGGGATCAGTCCTTTTAGCATGCTTTCCCAGGATGGTAATTGTATTTCCTCCCAAGCCCTCCAGGTGGTCAGTGGACTTGACGTATCTTGTTCCTTCATCTGTGAGAATTAAAGAGTTAGTAAAGGACGAACTACAGCTCCGGGCAAATCCCATTCCTTGTGCCTGGGCTGAGCCTGGGGCATGCCGGGAGTCATGGTGTATTGGAGTAACTGCCATTACTTCCAAACCAACTGTGTCAACCAGAGGGCAGTGTGGGTTACCCTGAGTAGCAGGAGACATGACTTAACTGAAACAGGATTTCAACTCAATTTGGGAACTAATTATGGATCCCTTGGATATTTTCCAGAATGGTCTTCAGTCAGTTGAGTTGGGTGGTCTTTATTCATTCTTCCTTTCTCCCCTCTCTACAGACCTTTTGCCTGCCTTATGGAATTTACCTCATTTTGCCTCATGACATAGGAACTTGAATGTGTCTGTACTCTACTAGGTTTGAACCTGGGAAAGGATAGATTTTCTCATTGATCAATCTCCACAACTCTTAGTGTATTGCTTTGCATAAATATTTTTCAAATTGTAATTAAGTTCTAAATCTCACAGAGCTCTGTTCTTCTTGAAGTTAACATAATGCTAGCTGCTTGTGGCAAATAAACCACCGGATTTCAGTGGCTTTATTAAAAGCAGACTTAAAATTCATGTAATAGTCCAGCATGTGTGTGCCTGGTCAGTCCTCTTCTTCCGCATGGTGATTCAGGGACCCAGGATCCTCCTTGGCTTGTAGCTCTGTCCTCTTCTAGGCCCTTATAATCATCTGCATCCAGCCAGAGATAGAGGAAGAGAATGTGGAAAAGGGGCATCAGTGTCTTAATCACCTTGCCTGGAAGTGACCTGCATTATTTGTGCTCCTGTTGGGGAGAACAAGTCATGGCCCTACAGCTGCAAGGGCATCTGGGAGGAGTAGTTCCTGGTAGGCTCCTGCTTCTCAGTGGAGAAGAGGAAGCTATAGAAGGAAGGCCAGATTTTTAAAGACCACTTGTCTCTATCATCTCTCCTTAAACATCTTGACGAAGGACAGAATTGTACAAGATAAGATTTGAAGGGATTTTGGAGCCATTATTCCCCCTTCCCCTATCTTAGAGTTGAGGGTACGTGGATGTAAAGTGGTAATGAGAATGTTCCAAGTCCACACGGCTAATCAATGGCAGAGTTGGGGCTAGAAATTGGGTTTTCTTTTTTTTAATAATAAATTTCTTTTTTATTGGTGTTCAATTTGCCAACATACAGAATAACACCCAGTGCTTGTCCCGTCAAGTGCCCTCTCAGTGCCCGTCACCCATTCACCCCCACCCCCCCATCCTCCCCTTCCACCACCCCTAGTAAGATTTGTGTGGAATCAGAAAAGACCCCGAATAGCCAGGGGAATTTTAAAAAAGAAAACCATAGCTGGGGGCATCACAATGCCAGATTTCAGGTTGTACTACAAAGCTGTGGTCATCAAGACAGTGTGGTCCTGGCACAAAAACAGACACATAGATCAATGGAACAGAATAGAGAATCCAGAAGTGGACCCTCAACTTTATGGTCAACTAATATTCGATAAAGGAAGAAAGACTATCCACTGGAAGAAAGACAGTCTCTTCAATAAATGGTGCTGGGAACATTGGACATCCACATGCAGAAGAATGAAACTAGACCACTCTCTTGCACCAGACACAAAGATAGACTCAAAATGGATGAAAAATCTAAATGTGAGACAATAATCCATCAAAATCCTAGAGGAGAACACAGGCAACACCCTTTTTGAACTCGGCCTTTTTGAACTTCTTGCAAGATACATCCACGAAGGCAAAAGAAACAAAAGCAAAAATGAACTATTGGGACTTCATCAAGATAAGAAGCTTTTGCACAGCAAAGGATACAGTCAACAAAACTAAAAGACAACCTACAGAATGGGAGAAGATATTTGCAAATGACATATCAGATAAAGGGCTAGTTTCCAAGATCTACAAAGAGCTTATTAAACTCAACACCAAAGAAACAAACAATCCAATCATGAAATGGGCAAAAGACATGAACAGAAATCTCACAGAGGAAGACATAGACATGGCCAACATGCACATGAGAACATGCTCTGCATCACTTGCCATCAGGGAAATACACATCAAAACCACAATGAGATGCCACCTCACACCAGTGAGAATGGGGAAAATTAACAAGGCAGGAAACCACAAATGTTGGAGAGGATGCGGAAATTCTGACTGCCAGTTACTTTTGTGGCACTCGGATTGATGTGCCGGTGACTTTTGCACTGCTTGGTATACATCAAATGCTTGAGAACATTGGATGTGGAGTGTTATTGTGGCAAGTTCAGTTGTAGTTGTGTCATGTTTCCTTTTGGGGTACTTAGCTCTGCTTCTACTTTCCCCTTATAGCCTTTCACCTCTGACTTACAGAAGTTCTCTCTCTTTATAATAACCAAGAGGGGTAGTAAATTGGCTGGATTTGAAGGTGAGGGAGAAATGGGAGCATGGTCTTGGTCAAAGGTATGGCCAGAGTGACTGATATTGCTGGTGAAGTGATTCCAGTACTTTAAGGTAGGGCACAGTATGGCTTAAAAGAACATAGGTCTGTAAACTTCTAGTGGTCAATATGAATCTCAAGCTTTTTTTTTTTTTAATAATGGTCTCTAGAAGGTTTTTGTTAAAATATACTTGTAGACATTATTTGGGTGATATATAAGCACCCAAAAGTCTCTTTACTGATTGGTTTGTCAGCATGTTGAGCAGTGGTGAGCAGGGACTTGAGGGAACAAGGAGAGAGCAGATAAGTTTTGAGAAGAGGAGACTGAGGAGGTTTGGAGGGTGGGATACTTTGGGGATGGGGACACTGGAATGAGAGAAAAAGTTGTCAGAGATTTGAATGAATGGCCTGGGAAGGTGGGCGAGCACTGAAGACAAGTTTTTCTCCCCTTCTAGGTGATTTCATTGACCATGGCAATGGTCATGACAAAAAGTCTAGGGTTCTAGACCTGGTTGTGTACTCAGTCTTTGAATACCATTGGGGCAATGACTTAACCTTTCTGGGCTTCAATTTCTCTGCTTATAAAATAGGGTGTACTAGACCATTAGTTTCTTATTTTTAGAGAGAAGGAGAAGGGGGCATGTGAGCAGGGGGAGGGGCTGAAGCAGAGGAAAAGAGAACTTCAAGTAGACTCACGTGAAGCCTGACGCAGAGTTTGATCTCATGACCTTGAGATTATGACCTGAGATTATTAAGTCAGAGCTTAACCGACTGAGCCCCGTTTCCCCCCAGGTGCCCTTAGACCATTAGTTTTCTAACCATGTTATCTGGGTACTTGGGGTCTTGTGGATGTGCTTCAAGGGCATGATTTCAGGAATGGCTGCGAGTAGCAAGTGAGTGATTTGTTGTGCCCTGCCACCCCCACGTCAACCAAATTAGCTCTGCTCCATTTAGTACTGAATTTCTGTGGAAACTTTGTTTGGAGAATGGCCTCTGTGTATAAAAGAGGATTTAGAAAGTACTCAACCTGGAGAGTTTTTAGGTTTCTTCTAGTTCTGACATTTGGAATTTGATCAGTACTCAGTCTTCAAATCTTAGGGGCTGTGTACAGGTCAGGTCTTAGGCTCCCCTGTTCCCTGTCCTCAGGAGGCTGTATCTACAGACTGACAACTAGGGATTTGGACAACTATTGCATGGGACCGACTATCAAATGCACAATAAGGAAGACTCATTTATTACGCTGAGTGAAGTAAGTCAATCAGAGAAGGACAAACATTATGTGGTCTCATTCATTTGGGGACTATAAAAAATAGTGAAAGGGAATAAAGGGGAAAGCAGAAAAAAATGAGTGGGAAATATCAGAAAGGGAGACAGAACATGAGAGACTCCTAACTCTGAGAAATGAACTAGGGGTGGAGGAAGGGGAGGTGGGCGGGGGGTGGGGGTGACTGGGTGACGGGCACTGAGGTGGGTGCTTGACGGGATGAGCACTGGGTGTTATTCTATATGTTGGCAAACTGAACACCAATAAAAAATAAATTTATATAAAAAAAGGAAGACTCATTTATTGAGGTCTACTAAGTGGCCCTGTTTTAGGCATTTTACATAATTGAATATTTAAATCTCCCAATAATTCAATTAGGTATTATTATTGCAATTACCATTTTAAAAATGAGGAGACTAAGGCTCAGAGAGAGGGAAAGCAACTCAGTTCAAAAGAAACAGGATCAGGATTCAAAATTGGCTGTGACTTTGGGGTCCGGGCTCTTCTCGGTTCTCCTTCTCTGACCTGAGCATGCCCTTAGGTGGCTCTGTTTGTGGGCTTCCTCACGCCTATAATCCACAGGTGGCTCTTCCCATGGTAGAAAGACTCCCTGTCCTGAGAGGTACGCCAGTCCTGGAGCTGTCATGGTGACTTACATTTTCGACTGGGCTACAAGTGCCCCACTAAGTACGGCGCTCAGTCCAGGGCAGTCCAATGCCTGATGAATGACCCATCACTTACAGGCTCCTCTAGGATGCAGGGTCTCCGAGGGATACAGCATAAGGCAAGGAACTGGGCTGCCCTAAGAACATTTTCCTGGTTATTTTATGGTAAAGTATATTAAGATTCTGGTTGTAGGGAAGAAACCACTTAAAAATAAAATGGAACAAAACCTTTAAGTCTGAAAACAGCCACATGTTGAGAGGTACTGGATTTTTCTCAGATTTTCAACCTCCCCTGGATTTTTGCTTCTAACTGCATGTGTTTCTAATGGCTTTGGTAACCTTAGTTGTAATAGTAAGTGCTATTCAACCTGCAAACTAATTGTGCAGGAGCAAAATGAAGTTGAGGATGGGCTCGTAACCTATGCTTCCTCAGCCCACTTCTGTGTGCGCCCAAGTTATGGGGCTTAGCCTACCTCCCTTCTACGGGCTCTTTGAGTAGCATAACCTTGGTAATGGATTCCAGATGTATGTGCTTCAGGGGCTTAGACATTGTAGTTCTGAGTGAATAAAAGTATTTTTTTCCTTGTGATTAAAAGGCTAAACAGCAGGTCATGTGTACCTATGCATGCAAAAGGGCATTTGTATTTTTGATCAGGTGAGATGCACCTGGGGACTGTAAATATCACAGACCGGTGGAGGTGATTGAATCTAAAAGTCTCAATGGCTCAAAAGATCAACTCTAGACTTTCTTTTTCCTTTTTTCCCCAACCACTTTTCAATTTTTCCCTCCCCTTCCTGTTCTTCTTTGCCTCCTCTACTCCCCCTCTCCCCTGTTCCTCCCTCTCTTCCTTCTTAAATACCCTCCTGAAAGCAAAAGCTTTAGCGGATTACTCGTCCATCAGCAATGAACCTAGATCACCAGGGTGATGTGAGGATTATCTTCACATTTCAGAAGAAAACTGAACTATTAGAGTTTATTGGAAGGTTTTGTGGGAAGGGTTTTATTAGGGATCACAATCTTTAAATTCCTGTAGAAGCCTGGAGTCCACACCTTGTGGAACATGGGCTTTCTCTAATACCACTTTTCTGATTAGTATTTTGAGAGGTGATTGGGATGGGAGGACTTTTTCCAGGGCTTTTTACTTCTGGGAGAAAGAAACTCCACTAGAGGAATATTCCTGGCCTCCTGCCCCACTGGTTGGAGAGCTTTGGAGAAGGAATGGTACAAAGTGGCCTAGCTGGGTCAGCCTTCTCTCAGTTTGCATATGTCCAAACTCATCAAATTGTATACTTTATGTGTAATTCTTTGTTTTAAAAGCTGTAATAAAGACGAAAATTACTGGGGAAAAAAAATCTACCAAAGGGCACAGTCGTCTTTGCTTCTTTGTTCTGAATTATCAACCTCATGCCTTATTTCTGATTTTTTTTCTTAGCCCCCAGAAGCTAGAGTTTTTGATAGTTTCATTTCATTCATTTGTTCATTCAGAAATCTTCATTACTTGGGATGGCTGGGTGGCTCAGTTGGTTAAGTGTTCAACTCTTGGTTTTGGCTCAGGTCATGACCTTGGGGTTGTGAGATCAAGTTTTGTTTGGATTCTGTGCTCAGTGCGGGGTCTGCTTGAGATTCTCTCCATCTCCCTCTGTCCCTGTGCTGGATTGCTTGTTTTCTCTCTCTCTTTCTCTAAAATAAATAAAATAAAATAATAAAATAAAATAAAATAAAATCTTAAAATCTTCAGGAGCACCCAGGTAGCTTAGTTGGTTAAGCATCTGCCTTTGGCTGAAGTCATGATCTCAGGGTCCTGGCATCAACCCCTGCACTGGGCTCCCTGCTTAATGAGGGTCTGCTGCTCCTTCTCTCCCTGCTCCCCTTTCCACTTGTGCTCTCTCTCTCTCAAATAAATAAAATCTTAAAAAAAATCTTTGGTGCCATGCTGAATGAATAGATTGGGAACAACACAAATGATATAGGGTTGGGCCCTTTATTCATGTCTGGTAGAGAAGAAAAATATATAAACCAAGAACTGGTGTGGAGTGTGTTAAGTATTCTAGAGGGGGACGTTGTATGTACTACGGCTGAGCAAGGAAGACAGACTGTATGAATAGGATTGTGGAATGTGATGAAGTGGGGAAGCAGGAGGAAATTTCAAGCATCCAGAAGAACATGGGAAAGAACATGGTGGGAAGGAATAGTAGGTATCCATCATTTAGTAGGTAAAGTGAGGGAACCATGACTGGCTGAGTAGGGCCAGAGTCGAATAATATATTAGTGGGGGAGATGAGCATGTTTGACATTCTCTACGTACCCCGTTGTGGCATCACCATACCTCGAACTTCCTGTTTACTTGCCTAGCTCCCCGTGGTCTTGGTGCTCTCCTCCTCCTTCAGAGTGTTTACCACATAGTTATTCACTGTAGAATTATGTCATCAGAAGTCTCATATCTGCCAGCACAGGTATGTCATGAGGGCAGGGGTTCCTGACTTTCCTGCTCCTGGGCACCTAGTGTCTAGTACCGTATCTGACATGCTCAGGGATGCTCAGGAAACACTTGCAGAGCAAATGAACGTCCCAGACTCCCAGAGAACTCACGGTCTCTGCACGTATTGTGATAGTGGCCTATGCACTATGCTCTTTTTGTCTTTTGTGGCAAGATGTTGTGCACTTCGAGGGTAAGGAAAATAGGGTGATACTGGGTTCTCTTGGACTCGATATTGAGGGATTGTCGGTTTTATTTTTGTGGTCCGTGTGGTACGTCTGAGTGTCTCTCAAGCACAAGATCGCCGTGCTGTGATCCTGCAGCCCCTGAGGCTGACAGCCTTCTGGGCCACACACCCCTTTTTCTGAGATGGCTGATGTCAGTCCCAGCATGAGGCAATCTCTTAATTCCAGCTGCTGATCACTGGGGTTTTCCTTTGGCTCTGCATGCCAGCTCTCCTGGTTGAGTGCCCTCTAATATATAATTAATGATGACTCTCAGCAGTTCACATTTTCAGAAGTCTTTCTAGGCATGATCTCACCACCGAGCTGTGATGCCTCACTGCTGTGGGGCTGTGCATGGGCCCAGGGGAGGTCTCTCAGCCCAGCCAGTCTGCAGGTTTGGTGTTCAGTAATGTTATGAGGTAGGGAGTGTGCCTGATCCAGCGACTTGTTCCCACCCTGCCCCCCACTGTAAAACACAGAGCATCGACTTCAAATGGAGACCCAAGTGTCCACTGGCTACGGGGAGGGCTTTCAGTTACCTGGAACCTCCAAATGCAGGTTCTTAATTAGGGTGACCAACTCTTCCGTTTGCCCGGGACTGACGGGTTTTCTGAGAAGTGAGACTTCCATTGCTAAAACCAGTCTTGGGAAAAGTAGGATGGCTGATGACCCTAATCCCAGTAGAGAGTCAGATTGGACAACACAGTTGGTCCTTGGATGGAAGAGAGCTGCAGAAAGAGAGTGGGTCTCACCTGATTTCTGCCCTGGGCCAGAACCACGGGTTGTTTTGCTAAACTCCTTGAACCTGCCATTGGTGTCAGAAGAGAGGGCGATCTTGTGGGTGGACTGTGTCCCTCTAATACTGTGCAGTTAGCAAACTCTTGCTAATGGGTTTAATCGTTTACATCTTAAGAAGCATTGGAACCAGGAACTAAACGTAAATCAAGCTCCACAGCTCAGTTGGGTTGATGCAAAGGCAGATCCTGAAAGAAGGATTTAAGTACAAGCGGTTTACTTGGGAGGTGAAGGAAAACAGTGATAAGGGAAAAGAGACGTGAGAGAAGGTGCCAGTAAAGGACACCTCAGCAGGCTGGTTACTGGCTCTGGGGAGCTTGGGCTTCAGTCCCTTCCACTAGTGCAGGGGTTTTCGGCCTTGGCGCTATTGTCATTTTGGGCTGGATAATTCTTTGTCGGGATCCCTGGGTGGCGCAGCAGTTGAGCGCCTGCCTTTGGCCCAGGGCGCGATCCTGGAGACCTGGGATCGAATCCCACGTCCGGCTCCTGGTGCATGGAGCCTGATTCTCCCTCTGCCTATGTCTCTGCCTCTCTCTCTCTCTCTCTCTCTCTCTCTCTCTCTGACTATCATAAATAAATAAAAATTTACAAAAAAAAATTAAAAAAAAATTCTTTGTCGTGGGGGCTTCCTGAGCGTTGTAGGATGTTTACCAGCATCCCTGGCCTCTGTTCAGAGATACCCTGGCACTCCCTTCTCCCCAGATGTGAGCGCCAAAAACGTCTGCGGACATTGTCACATGCCCCCCTGGGGTGCAGACCGGCCTGATAACCCGTGTTCTAGCAACACACTCAGAATGAGCCCACCCAGAGGCTGAGGGAGTTGGAGGATTTATGCACTAGTTTTTCTCGATCATTGATTCAGGGCTGCTGAGGAAGACTTTGGAGAAAGCCGTCAGGCAGATGCCGGCCCTGGGCGCTTGGCGAGTGCACGCAAGGTGGAGGGAACGATCTGAGCAGGGAGCTTGACAGCAACGGCTTCTATCTGCTATATTTGTTCTTTTTCCGTAGACTAGTTTTTTTTTTTTTCTCTGTCCATTTGGTGGAATCTGACTCCTGACCACTCCTAGCCACACATATGAATCCCATCAGTCTTTAAATTCTACTTCCAAATTCCCGGGACAGACCATCTGAATCGCCAAATTTGGGTCAGATGTTCAATCTGGGCTAATCAGCTATGACCATATAGTACAAATATGGCTTTCGAGGGGCCCACTTCTGTTTCAGTTCAGTGCAAGTGGGCAGCAGGAGGAGACTGGCTGTTGTGTACAGCTGGGCCGAGGCAAGGATGGGCAATTACCTCAGCAAACGCTTATCAGGCATCTCCTCCGTGCAAGGCTATTTGAAGGGTACGGAGACAAATGACTTGTCAGGATGCCCAGAATGCGCGAACAGAATACAGAATGTAAAGACAGAACCGATACCTTTGGGGATGACATGGTGGGAAACACTTTTCCCTGATACCTTAGGCGAATAATTGCGCCAAGGAGAGCCAGAAGAAAAGCTGAGGTAATTGTCCCTCCATGTGCACACTCTGTGCTGAGCGACAGAATGGACGTTTTGATGGGCTGGGGCAATTTTCTAGCCAGACCCCAAGATGAATGTAGGCCTCATGACCAAATCCGCTCAGGCCTTTGCTTCAAGGCGGGGCGGGGGGTTGTGAGAAGCCGGTGTTGGGTGTTGGGTTGACTGTTGGGGCAAGGAAGGTGGCACATGACACGGCGGGGCGGGGCAGGGGGTGGGGGGGAGGGTCCGTGTCTGGCCTCCAGATCTGTTTCCCGTCTATGGTAAAAGGAGGCAGGAGCTCGGGGCCTGCTGCCTGCCCGCCCTTCTCAATGCCAGCCCCGTTCTTTTTTCAAAGCCATTAAAGATGCAAACAAATCGGGAACAGAGAGATTCTTTCCCAGACCCTGGTGCGTGGGGCTCTTTGCTCTTGGCAGCTCTGCTTGCTTGGCCAGCGCAGAGAGGGTGACTTGTCACACGCCGTGTGAGCCCTTCGGATCCCTCTGCGTGGGGATAGCAGCGTGCTCTTGGCACAGCAAGGACGTTGCCCTTTACTTGGGATGTGTGTTTATTAGGACTGGCTTTCTGGAGGGCCTGAGGGAGGTCATGGGGGCCCGTGCGTGGCGCCTCCAGGTAGACTGTTGCCATATCAGCCCAAGGAGACCCCAACCTTGTGACTTTGCCCTCTGGGGGTGGTGACCCTGCTGAGTCGTCCCTAGTTCCTCTGCAGGGAGGCACTTGCTAAAATGTGATGCTGCTTCTGTCCTGCTGTACCTCTTAGCTGCTTCTGGTCACTTCCCAGGCCTGACTGTGGTGGGGGGAGGCGAACCACACTTTTGTCTAGGTGTTTCTGAGTTCCGACAGGACGGCCGATTTGTCTGTGATGGTTGTCATCCCAAACCTTGGGGCTTCATCTGGGTGAGGGGTACCCCAGAGGCATGGGCACGGCAACATGAGCTATTCACAGTCCCTTCCCTGAGTAGGGTGACAGGGGGGCCGTGATAAAGCACGCGTGGCCCGCCAGGCCTACGAGGTAGCCGACCAAGGTCCGACCAAGGCTCTGGAATCCAGTGTCTCCACGTTTGTGCTGAGGTCACTTCCTGAGGCCTGCTCCCAGCCCTGGGCCGAGTGTGGCAGAGAGACCGAGGCAGGCCCGTTCCCGGGGAACACAAGTCCCCTCTGGGGGCCAACGTTGGCCCTATAGCTCCCTGGCTGCCTTGCCAGACCTTCCGTAGACTACTCGGCGACCTCGGGGGCCTGCAGGTACCCTCTCCGCCCTCTTGGGAGTGCCTGGCGCTCTGAGCCCTCTCCAGCTCCTCCCCATTTCGTCTCTTAGGGGTACTTGCCCTCATACAGTCTTCGTGTGTGCGATCCCATCTTGGTGTCTGCTTCGCAGAGGCCAGACCAATACAGATCACCGAGGGCATCTATAAATCGGATTTACAGTTCGAACTGAGATACTTCTTGAATGAGAGAAAAAATGGTGAGACTCTCCAGGGTAGACCTAGAGAGACCTGAGCAAAATCTTTGAAGAAAACGCAGTTGCTCTGTTGAGATTCCTAAACCTGTAAGAGATGGTGATACGTGGTGCTTTGCTCGGGGAGTATGAAAAATGAGGACTCGAGCCATTCAGGTCTGGGAAATGACCAGTTTAGTTAAACGAACCTGTGGGGCGTGCGGGAGGCCGGGCATAGGAAGGTGAAGGAGCCCTGGTCTCTGCGCATGGGGCTTGTGATCTGGGCGGGAAACCCCAGTGTTCTGTTAGTTTTACTGAAATATGATTCTTGTACGATACAGAGTTGGCAGTGGGCGTCAGGCAGCTGTATGTAGACGGGAGCCGAGGCCATCCCCGCTCCGCGCCGTTCCCAGCTCCTCCAAGGGGCCTGGGCAGGCTTCGGAGGCCTGATGCCTCCCAGCGCAGGGCTGAGAGGGACAGAGGGGTGCCGGGGATACAAGCGAGGCAGGTGAGGGTAGAGTGCTGTGCATCCCTAGTACTTTTTCTCTTTAATTAGCAGGGAATCCGGTTCTCCCCCCTCTCCTCATCCAGGCCTGGAAAAACAGCTTTGTGATGCACGTACTGATGCGACTCGAGGTGTGCACTGAGGAATTCCTGTCCTGGGCACACGTGCACGCAAGCAAGTCCCCTGGGCCGTCACCTGCCCTCCAAGGCGGGCACGTGGGGCACGTACTGGCGAGTGCGGCCCCGCAGAGCAGCAGGGGGGTGACTGGCTGCCTCTGGGCTCCTCGCCTGACGCCGCTGGTGCTCCCAGGATGGCCGGCACAGCCGCGCTCTCTGCAAGTGGGGCTAGGAAGGAGCACAGTGCAATGGGAAAAGGGGGCAAAAAGAAAGAAAAACTTGAACAAAAACCACTTGCATAAACAGATGCCTGCTTTTTACCCCGCTGGCCTTTTCCTTGGCCCCGCGATGCCTGACAGAAACCGAGTCGAGAGTGACGGCGGGGCTAAGCCGCGGCCAGCAACGCGTCGCCCGATAGAGCCGAGACCCGGGGGCGCGAGAGGCGTTTAGCTCTAGGCTCGCCCGTGCGCTCCGCGGCTCCCGCTCCTCCTCTCCGCATGATTCAATTTCATGCCATTTGCCACCGTGAGACAAAAGAATGCCCTAAGTTCCAGGCCTCCATCCTAAGAAGCCTCGGGAAGCCCAGGGAAGGAAGCTCAAGCGACGGCCTCATGCGTTCCGCTGGCCGTGGGCAGCCAGAGGTGGCATTTGAGGGATAGAACCGCGCCTGGCCTGAAACTTGAAACTTTTAACCCCAGTGGGTAGAAAAATCTCTTGAACGTATAGTTTCATGCTTTTAGAAAGAATGTTAAAAAGAAAAAAAAAAGGCAAAAGCTTCTAAAAGCCCAGGGTTTACTCTTCTGGACTGCAGGCCGGCGTCAGGTGAAAAAGCGCTGGAAGTTTCTCAGCACAGTTTTCTTGCTTTATCCACGGGGCAAAAAAGCAGCAGGTATCTCGGAAGACTTTGGGGCCCACCTGCGTGTTTGCTCAGGACCCTGGTCACTCGCCACGTGCTGCGTCACAGGTCGCACTTCCCATCGCTTTGGCATCGGCGTCCACCTGCCAGCGTTTGGGGTGGGATGTGGTCCCCGGCCTCTGGGGCCTAGGATTGTACTGTCACCACCGGAGCTCCTCGTGGGAACGCAGGGACTCTAGGGTGCGTGTGTGCAATTTGGCAGTGATGGGGGATTGAAGGGTCATATTTTTAATCCTTTAATCTGAGTCGCGGCCCGAGGATAGCAGGGGGTTCTAGTGTGCAATAGGGAGCGACATCAGGAGGAAAGAGCACGGCATCCTCGTGACGCACCTTCATCTCATTTGGATGCATCGTCTGGGCGCTCGAGGGTTTTAGGTTCTACCCTAGCAGTTCCAGCGCGGTGCCGGGGGGCTGAGGCCACGCATCCGATGCGGCTGCGAGTGAGAAGCAAGAAAAGGGAGGTAGGGAATGCAGGCCGCCCTGTCAAAATTATTTCCAGCTCATGGAAGGAATCCAAAAGGCAGAAGATAGAGGGAGAAGTCAAAGAAAGTGTTTTTTTCTGTTTTTTTTTTTTTTTTTTTTCCTTTAGGGTTTTGTTTTTGTTTTGGAGGAGAGCGGTAGGGGAGCTAAAGGTAGCATTTGAGCATTCAGGGGAAGTCTTTATTTCCTGTTCCTTCTCTCCTCCCCCCTTACTCTTCCTCTCCATTCTTTTTCTTCCCTCCTTCCCAGTTAGCCAATCAAACCCTGGCCGTGGGACAGAGTATAGTGTGGTAAGAAACCGGGTATTTGCGAAAAAGCGAAGATCGTTTGCTATTTGCTACCCGTAGACCCCATCTTATGAAGAAGACAACCTGTGAGGTCAGGCCTTTTATCCACTGGGGGGAATCATGCGTGTAGGAATTCACGACGGAGGAATCCAGGAGAGAGCTCAGTTGCTGGAGATGAATGCAGAGGTCGGGCCTTTCCAGGGCAGAGCGGAGACTAAGAAGTCTGCACGGGAGAAGAATGTCAAGAGGGACTTTATTTATTTATTTATTTATTTATTTATTTATTTAATTTTATTATTATTATTTTTAAGGATTTTATTTATTTATACATGAGAGAGGCAGAGACACAGGCAGAGGGAGAAGCAGGCTCCATGCACTCGATCCCGGGTCTCCAGGATCAGGCCCTGGGCCAAAGGCAGGTGCTAAACCATGGAGCCACCCGGGCTGCCCTCTAAGTGGGACTTTAAAGGGAAATGTCTTGTTTGGATTTTTTATTAAACTTCTCTGGGAGTAATGTGTGCTCTAACCTACTTCTTCATATCCCTGAAAGATTTTTCAGGAAAAATCGGCATTGGAGGCCGAATGGGATTCGCCTCCAGGGCAGCAGTGAAGGGCCAAACCCTGCTTCCTGGAGGGATAGAGAGGATGCTCCTTGCGTTCTGTAGGGTGCTTTTGGCTACGGGTTAGAGAAGCCGACAGGTAGTCCTCAAACCGAAAGACGGTTTCTAGTCTGTTTAGTAAGTTGCAGGCAGGTGGTTTCAAGACCCGTTGGACGCTT
Organism: Canis lupus dingo; assembly: GCF_003254725.2. Taxonomy (NCBI): domain Eukaryota; kingdom Metazoa; phylum Chordata; class Mammalia; order Carnivora; family Canidae; genus Canis; species Canis lupus. Next base: position 40,213,482 of record NC_064271.1, read on the forward strand.
GTGGTGTTCTGGGCGCTGGCTCAGCACCTCTGGAGGCCCCCTAGTCTCCTGGTTGCAAGGTGACTGCCCCGTTCTAGCCACGAAGCCTTCAACCTGAGGACGAGATGAGCCTCTCTGTCCTGGTTAGGGAGGAAGGGTCTCCTGCAGATGCGCCCGACGGGTGCTTGTGTGTTCCTCGCTGGCCAGCAGCAGGTCACAGGACTCCTGCAGCTGCAGAGGAGGCTCGGAGAGCCCCTGGCTGTTCTCACCCTGTCATGGGAACGAGCGGGAGCGGCGCTGGCATCGCTAGTGCCACGTGTGCAGATGTTTGCAGGCCCCTTGAGTTCTCAGGGGACAGGCTTGCACAGAGGCAGCGACGGGATTCCATGAGGTGGGCTTCTGTTTTCTCCTTTTCCCCATATCTGCTTCCTTTATAGGATCGCCTCCGCTGTTGTAGGCGATACCGTATCCTGGTCCTTGTGCAGCCATTGATCTTTAGAGAAATTCCTTAGTCATTTTCACCTCGTTTCCCTGACGGGGTTTACATCACGTGACCCTAAGGGGACACAGCACACGCTGCAGGGCACAGATTAGCCCGGCCCCCCGGCATGGTTCTGGGGGAGCAGGTGCCCGTGGCTAGCGTGGCTCAGGATTAAGGAGCTTGGTTTTGTGATTATCTATTGCTAAAGCACCAGGCTCCTGGCTTTTTTTTTTTTTATTTTTTTTATTTTTTTTTAATTTTTTTCTTTTTAAATTTATTTTTTCATGATAGTCACACGGAGAGAGAGAGAGAGGCAGAGAGAGACACAGGCAGAGGGAGAAGCAGGCTCCATGCACCGGCAGCCCGACGTGGGATTCGATCCCGGGTCTCCAGGATCGCGCCCTGGGCCAAAGGCAGGCGCCAAACCGCTGCGCCACCCAGGGATCCCAGGCTCCTGGCTTTTAAATGAAAATTTCCTGTATCTGGCTTTGCTTTTTTTTTTTTTTTTTTTTTGTTAAAATAAGGGGAAAAAAAAAATTCAATTTCCTGAAGTCTGTCTTGCTCGTAGAAGGCTGCTGGCTGCATGTATCTTTTGAAGAAGACCAGTTGCTGATAATGAAAAGGCATTTAGCAGGACACCCTGAAGAATGGCTTCCAGACCCAAGAAGATTGAGCGCCGTGTTTAATGGTCACCTTCAGAAATCGCTGGTTTATGTTCTTCTGATGTATCCGTTAACCCTGAACTTCAGTGAGCCACATAACTCTTGCAGCCTCTCCACTCCCGCTGCGTGAGCGTAAATCTTGCTGACAATGACCTCTCTATCTGCTGGCCCGTTCCCAGGCTCCTGTGGTCAACATGGAAGCACATGTCCCCTCTTTTGAGCCTTTCCTTGAGCTTGGTAGGCGCATCTCTCTGGTGCAAAGAGCCAATAACTCACCTCGGATTACTCTAGTCAGTATTATTTGTGGGGCTTTCTGATGAATGGTCCCTAGAAGCTTTTGGGGGGACCGTGTCTAGCGGGGCTTGGAAGGGGGACCTCTGCCAGATGGTCCTCCCCCCGGCTCCGTGTCCTCTTGCTACGTGCACGATGGAGAGCAAGCGACCGAGCTGCTCCCGCGGCGTCTCCTCTGGGCTCCCGCCTGCCTGGCTGGTGCCAAGAGAGAACAAGTAGCCCGTCTTGGAGCCACGCACTGGTTTGCAGGGGAACCCCCCAGGTGCGGATCACGGAGTCGTGTTTGCTGGCCGGGGCTGTGGACGGCTCGGTGGAGGGTAGCACATCCCGCGCCAGCTGTCGAGGGGTTGGTTGTCGCACCCGTTAAGTCAGGCCGTCGCGGATCGTCTACTCAAGATGGGTGCTGTGCCTCGATATCTTCCTTTGTGCCTGCGTCTGGAACATTCTACATGTTTGTTGACTGAATGGATTTCACGTAAGGTCACTTGGTCCCTCTGAACCAGTTCTTGCCTTGACAGACGAAAACGATGACGTCTTAGATGGAGGAAAGGAAACACTCTCAGAAAATAATTTGCTGTAACAAAGGGACCCCAACAGACAGAGGCTTCTATGGGCTGGAAGCTCATTTCTGCCCTGGAAGCTCAATGCCCAGAGGAGCAGGGTGTGTGGGAACCTGATTGTCCTCGATAGACGACTGTGTCCCCTCATCTCTGAGCTAGTAGGGAGGGGGAAGGAAAGGCCGGGAGCCCACCCCAAACACTGCAGGGACGACACCCAGAGCGGCACATACCACTCACGCTCACATTCGGTTGCTCAGAACGTAGTCAAGCCGCACCGATACGCTGGTGAGCAAGACCACCATCCCTGCTCTGGAGGAGAGAGGCGCGGTAGGGAGTGGGGGGACAGACACGTGGGGCCACAGTCAGCAGCTGGCCGAGGATGTCAGGTAGGCAGTGCTGGCAGGGAGTGGCCCGGAGAGCAGGGCGGGGGACCTGAGAGCCCGGGGGTGCGGCAAGCAGGCTGCGGCACCCGATGCCCCCTGCAGAGGGTGAGGGGCGAACAGGCCCTGAAGGAGACCAGCACTTGGCCAGGTGCCTGCAGTGGGGGAGTGATGGAGGGGGGCCCGCGTCCCCGTCCTCTCCCCCTGTGGCCTGCAGGGCCCACTGTGGGGTGAGTGCACACGCTGTCCACCCCCACCCCCAGCCCCTGACCCCTCTGTCCCTGCCACTGTCCCTTTCTGACTCCCCTGTTTGTCCTGCATCCTTTCTCTTGCAGCCCTAAGTGGCACACAGCCAGGAGGCCAGGTGATGAGGGAAGTGAGCACTTGCTGGGTAGGGGAGAGGCGGGAAGGGAGGGGCATGCGCCGAGAAGTCCCCGCTGAGGGCCCCCCGCTGAGGGAAGGGGGGCCCCTGGGGTGTGCTGAGTAAAGGGATTTCAGGCCCTGATTTCCCTTCAAGGGCCGCCCTTGTGGCTGTGCTTAGGGTGGGCCGTGGGCGATGCAGGGGAGGGGGGCTGGTTGAGTAGGGACTGTGGTCGCCCAGGCCGGGGCCCGGGCAGGGGGCGGGGGGCAGGATGGAGGGGGGCGCTTGCATCCTGTGCCTCCAGGGAGGGCTCAGGAGGTAGCGGAGCTGAACCCTGGGGCCCGGCTCCCGGTGGGGTTACCTTGGGGGGGGCAAGCGAGCACCCTGGGGGCTTGGGGCCAGACTGTCTGTGGGGCAGTGACAGGCTGAGGGGACAGCGAACGGTCCTGGAGGGTGTTACGGGGGGTCCCTGGGCCCTGCCCTGGCCCCGGGGCACAGAGCGGGCACGGCCCCCGCCGCCTACACTTGGGAAGCGTGTGCAGTAGGACACAGACAAGTGCACGGGGCTGTGGACGGGGAAGGTCACAGGCTCACCGGAGGAGGCCGAGGATGCAAGTGTCACCTTGGGTCCCTCTGCGCCGGGCGGAGGAGCGGCTGTGGACACCTGCAGACGGGGGAGCCAGCCGGGGACTGAGCTTGGACTTGACCGGGAACCCCGATGGTACAGTTTTGGGGGGAAGGACCCTAAAAAGGCTCACCTGGCGGGTGTCTTACTTTCCCTACTGTCTGGGCGCGTCGGGCAGGAGGGTGGTGTGGGGCTGGTGGCTGCGGGCCTGGGCTGCGGCCTGTCCCTCCCTCGGGTGGGAAAAGCAAGCGGCCGCCTGGCTGCTGAGCTTGTCTTGGGCTTCGCTGTTGGCGGTGCCCGGATCTGCTGCCTGGAGGCGGAGGGCAGGGAGGCTGCTGGAGAGCTGGGCCGGGCCGGGCCGCAGGGAGCCTCGGGCGGGACCCCGCTTCCCAGGAAGGCCCCTCTTCTTAGGAGAACAAGCCCAGGCCCTTTGTCCTCCGTTGGGGCAGCCGTGCTCGAGGCCGGGAGCGGGTGACCCGGCTGGGGTCTGGGGGGCAACCGCGTGAGCACCCACGCTGCGCCACGGGCCGCCCGGGGCCTGAGGAAGGCGGGTGCTTTCCCGGAGCCTGACTGCCCATTACCTGCGCCCAGGCCGGCGGCGCAGTCACCCCCAAGTGCAAAACCCTGTGAGGGGGTGAGGCCCCAGTAGGAGGCCTGCAGGCCAGGGGGCGCGGGGTCAGGCTCAGAGGCGAGGCCGCTGTTTCCGACTCTCAGGCCCCTCTGGGGACGTCCTGGGGAGGCCGGGGACCTGGGTGGCGGCCGCTGGCCCACACCTGCTGCGCAGACCCCCATCGTGAAGCCCCCCGCCCTGCACCTGCCACCGTGCACCTGCCGCCGTGCAGCCCCCTCACTGTGCAGTCCCCCTCACTGTGCACCTGCTGCCACGCAGCCCCCCCTCTACCCGCCGTTCACCTCCCTTCATGCACCTGCCGCTGCTCTGTGCCCCGCCGTGCACCTGCTGCCGCGCAGCCCACCCCCCGCCGTGCACCTGTCACCGTGCACCTGCCGCCCAAGCAGCACCCCCCACTGTGCACCTGCTGCCGCGCAGCCTCCCCCCGCCCCCGCCGCGCTCCTGCCCCCTCACAGCCCCCCTGTGTCCGGCCCCCGGGGTGGGCCCCTTCCGGGGGCGCCTGCATGTGGTTTGCTTCCCCCACGACCGGGCGGTGTGAGAACCGACCGAGAATTCTTATTGCTGAGAGTTTCTCGTCTGGCTCTTTTCCAGACATCGTCCTCCTGAGCCCAGCGGGGCTCTGACCTCTTGCCATTTTGTGGATCAAAAGAAAGGTCGAGGCGCACCCTGCCCTGTTCCAGGAAGAACTCAAGGCCTTTGGGAAAACCACCCGTGGCCCGACCAGACGGCCCAGGACTCACGGTGTGTGTTTGTTTGGTGAAGGTGGTTTCGGGGAGGAACAAAGGAGGGAGAAGACGGGGCTCCGCGCCAGGTCCGACGCCCTCAGCAGTCCCCTGGGGGCACCCGCCACCCTGCCTCCCCGGCTGCCCAGGGACAAGCAGGTTCGGGGGCGGGGGGCTGGCGTCCCAGGCCGGGAGCGCTGGCATCTGGCAGCTGCTGCTGCGGCGACCGCATCCGTCCCGCTGCCCAGGCTGGGCCGCCGGTGGCCGTCCAGCGGGCCGGTTAGGGACCAACTCTCCCGCGGTGACTGCGGCCGCGAGCCCGGTGCTGGGCCTCCTGCCCCAGGATGTGCGGACTGGCTGGGCCACCGCAGCCTGGACGTCGTGCCTCCCACGGGCAGGTGGTAGTCCCCACGGCGGGCGTCGGGAGGACGGGGAACCGGGGGGCCAGCTCGTGTTGCCGTCCTGGGCTGCTGCCCCAGAGGGCCCTGGGGGCCGAGGTCTCCGACCCGGGGCCGGTGCAGGCTTCGTCGCTGCAAGCTGCTGCTTCTGGGCCTCTGGCCGCGGCGTGGCAGAGGGGGTGCGCGGGACCGGGCAGGCTTGCTGGCATCTCCTCTCCCAAGGGCACCAATCGTGTATCAAGGGCCCATCGTGGTGGCCTCACGTATCCATAGTTACTTCCTTAGGGGCCTCATCTGTGCACCTGCCAGAGCCAAAGGGAGGGCTGGGTCTGCCCCACACACATCTGGGGGGTGCACAGCATCCAGTCTGTAACACGTCTGTCCGGCAGTGATGTCCAGATCATCCGGTGATTGGGAAGCTCAGAGTGGGTTTTATCTAGTGTGGGTTAGTGACCTACCGGGTGCAAAGCAGGGGTTGAGCCCGGTGGGCAGTGGATGAAACTGTGGGCTGCAGTTCTCGAAGGGGCTTGATACTCAGTGTGACGAGTGGACAGCGTCCGAAAAAGCCAGGTAGCAGCTACAGTGGGCTGCCCACGCAAAGGCTGGGTGCTGAGTGGGCCTCTTGGTGCCCCTCAGGGCACCTGAGCAAGAGTCCTGGGGAAGAAATGCCCTAAAAAAAAAAAAATTCTATTTATTTATCCATGAAAGACAGAGAGAGACAGAGGCAGAGTCACAGGCAGAGGAGAAGCAGGCTCCCTGTGGGGACTCGATCCCGGGACCCTGGTGTCACGCCCTGAGCCAAAGGCAGAGGAGCCTCCCAGGCGTCCCAAAAACTACTTTTAAATGGTAAGACTGTGCACCAGCAGGGTAAATACCTGGTGGCTGTGTTGGTGGTTAACGGAGAGAGACCTCAGTCCTGGTTGCTACCCCATCCGCGTGCACCAGGGCCTCCGGCACCCTGCCCGGCTGTTGGCCGAGTGTGGCCTGGGTGGCTGGGAGGTGTCTTGAATATCACCTCTGTGTGTGAAAGCACATTCCAGGGAGAGATTCAGATTCAGAAGCCCCTGGGGGCAGAAAGGGAATATGTATGGAGAGGCCCGGCAGGTGCTTTAAACCCTAAGTTTTTTCTTTTTTGTGTAATTTCCAGGTGCTTGTGTCAAAACAAAACTGGATTATTATGCTTACGTATGCATGCAGTGTTCAATAAGCTCTTAATCTCTAAAACTGTAAAATAAAATAAAGGAATAAGGTTGAGAGTCGGGGTTCAGGACCCTTATTCTCAGTATGCCAGGTCTGGGTCATTTAGGGGTTTGGAAGCCGGTGGAATGACAGGCTCTAGGGAGACCAGGGCCATTATCCTTGAAGGAGTAACAGAAGTGGGGCTTTCTGGTTTTTCCGATGGTGTGGAAGATGGTTCTGGACATTCTCT
>NC_064271.1:42052500-42053747 GCF_003254725.2 Canis lupus dingo
CGGGTTCGGGTTCGGGTTCGGGTTCGGGTTCGGGTTCGGGTTCGGGTTGGGTTCGGGTTCGGGTTCCGGGTTCGGGTTCGGGTTCGGGTTCGGGTTCGGTATCGGGTTCGGGTTCTGGTTCGGGTTCGGGTTCGGGTTCGGGTTCGGGTTCGGGTTCGGGTTCGGGTTCGGGTTCGGGTTCGGGTTCGGGTTCGGGTTCGGGTTCGGGTCGGGTTCGGGTTCGGTATCGGGTTCGGGTTCGGGTTCGGGTTCGGGTTCGGGTTCGGGTTCGGGAGTTTCGGGTTCGGGTTCGGGTTCGGGTTCGGGTTCGGTTCGGGTTCGGGTTCGGGTTCGGGTTCGGGTTCGGGTTCGGGTTCGGGTTCCGGTTCGGTTCGGGTTCGGGTTTCGGGTTCGGGTTCGGGTTCGGGTTCGGGTTCGGGTTCGGGTTTGGGTAGGGTGCGGGTTCGGGTTCGGGTTCGGGTTCAGGGTTCGGTTCGGGTTTCGGTTCGGGTTCGGGTTCGGGTTCGGGTTCGGGTTCGGGGGTTCGGGTTCGGGTTCGGGTTCGGGTTCGGGTTCGGGTTCGGGTCGGGTTCGGGTTTCGGGTTCGGGTTCGGGTCAGGGTTCGGGTTCGGGTTAGGGTTCGGGTTCGGGTTCGGGTTCGGGTTCGGGTTCGGGTTCGGGTTCGGGTTCGGGTTCGGGGTTCGGGTTTCGGGTTCGGGTTCGGGTTCGGGTTCGGGGTCGGGTTCGGGTTCGGGTTCGGGTTCGGGTTCGGGTTCGGGTTCGGGTTCGGGTTCGGGGTTAGGGTTCGGGTTAGGGTTCGGGTTCGGGTTCCGGTTCGGGTTCGGGTTCGGGTTAGGGTTCGGGTTCGGGTTCGGGTTCGGGTTTCGAGGTTCGGGTTCGGGTTCGGTTCGGTTCGGGTTCGGGTTCGGGTTCGGGTTCGGGTTCGGGTTCGGGTTCGGGTTCGGGTTCGGGTTCGGGTTTCGGGTTCGGGTTCGGTTCGGGTTCGGGTCGGGTTCGGGTTACGGGTTCGGGTTCGGGTCGGGGTCGGGTTCGGGTTCGGGTTCGGGTTCGGTTCGGGTTCGGGTTCGGGTTCGGGTTCGGGTTCGGGTTCGGGTTCGGGTTCGGGTTCGGGTTCGGGTTCGGGTTCGGGTTCGGGTTCGGGTTCGGGTTCGGGTTCGGGTTCGGGTTCGGGTTCGGGTTCGGGTTTCGGGTTCGGGTTCGGGTTCGGGTTCGGGTTCGGGTTCGGGTCGGGTTCGGTTCGGGTTCGG